>NW_024619277.1:0-1550 GCF_008729295.1 Plectropomus leopardus | reverse complement strand
ATTTCTATTGGTTGTAACCAGCGTTGAGGGCCAAAAGTAACACACTTTGGAGCGGTGAAGCTCCTTTGGATTGGTCAAGCGAGTGAGCCGGTGATATAAGTGTGAGTGAATGCATATGAGTATATGCGGCAGAGTCGAGAAACAGGCAGTAAAAGTGGTCAGTTTAGCAGTAAATGTGGGGTGTAAGTCACAGTTTTCAGTAAATAAATGCTGCTGCTTCTTGTAACCAAGTGGAGTTTCCATGTGTTGCTTTCCAGCTGCGGGTTAAAGTCAAGGGGGTTAACCTCGAAGTTACTTCAGCCCTGGAGGTGAACAACGCTCCCCTGTGCTCGCTGACTGTGGTCAGAAAGATGAAGCAGGATAACCATAAGTATCAAGTGATACCTGACTCTTGATTGGCTTTATCCATGTGACGTAATATGGATTGGGGATAACCATGCCCAACTCAACACAGCGTGACAAAACAAAAGAAGTAAAGTGACAATATTTCAAATTTGGATTGAGGCTAATGTCCAATAATTTTTTATACTTTTATTATGCATGTAAGACCCTAAATTACATACTAAGAAAGTTTTGGATGATTTTGGTTCCCAGAGGCTTTAATACATCCATGGACCGAGCCTACTTTCCCAGAGGCCTGGGGTCTATAGAGGTTGATTCAGTCTGGAAGCCAGCCTAAAGCTACCATTCAAGGAACTGCAGTTTTTGGCACGTTTCAGCTTCAGAAGCTGCAGCTTGGTTTTAACACTTTAGTCCTCAAAGTAATGCTGATAGTTGGTGACAAAAGGCAATAAAGAGCAGGCATGTGCTTGTTTCAGCATAATATATTAGTGGTTAGTTATAGTAGCAGCAAAAACTCCATCACTATGTTGTAACAAACTGTTCCTAAAAATCAGCAATCAAACAAGCAAATAATGTCCTGCTGTGTAATGTCAGCAAGTTACAAGCTTTTGTTTGTACTGCAACACTTTGGAAACAATGCCCAAAATCTGATGATAACGACCTTGGCTTTCATTTCTGCACAGAAGAGATGCTGGTTATGCAATTCACACACTGTTTGACAGAAGAAGCATCAATGTGCTGATCCTCTGCTGGTTAATAGAGGTGTAACATCTCATGCCAGTTTTTTTTTTTTTTTTCTTGTTCTTCGGATTTTCCCAGAAACTGTCAAGCTGAGTGGGTGCATCATGTGTGTGAGAAAAAAAGAATTTAAAGTCTTTCATAAAGAAACTTTTTTTTGTCTCCTAACAAAAAAGACCATGAAATATGTTCAGGGGATTCATAAGGTTGTTGATCAATACTGAAGACTCAAGAATTACTGAGGCAGCTCAGAGATTTATGGCTCTTACAAAAGGCTTTCTATTCTGCACTCATGCCATGTCCTCACTAATGGAGGATAAAAATGCTCTTTACATGTCAAACAGGTATGAATCCACACTGTTTTCATATTGTCAAATTGTACGGTAGAAAAATAGTTAAATCTCTTTATTTATAATTATTATTTAGATGGAAAAATTAATTGTTTAATGCAGTCATAACTTTGTGCATCA
>NW_024619276.1:0-7666 GCF_008729295.1 Plectropomus leopardus | reverse complement strand
CGGTCCGACGTGTCTGCGGAGCGGCGGACTACAAAGATCGTTTATGTATGAGAAGAGGGATCACTCTGCGTGATATATCAGGAGAGCCTGAATATGTTTTGTTGTGGAGATCAGCATGTATTAACACTGAAGGGTTTAATGCATACATTTATCTTTTTCATGTAAGAAGGCTAAAGCCACGCCTGCAGCTCTGTGAGGCTGAACTTGAATCATAAGTCAAAAAAATTCAGACAACAGTCTACAGCAGTGATACTCAACTTACAGCCAAAACAAGCCAAATCTGCCCCCAAACATTTTCCAATTCATAATAAAAATAAAGCGATTGGTTATACGTGACTGTGAATTGTTTTCGTACTTTTAGTATCCATAAGGTGCCAGAGTGCATAAAACAGCACCATAATAGAGCTCGTTGATCAAAAAACGTGCCAGTGGACGATCCCCCACACCTAAATATCTTTAAATTTTATACTTTCATTGAGTTTCTAATTTTAGCCAACATCATTTCAGTTCTAATCATAATCATCAAAAATCCTTAATTTTCAGAATTTTTGTCTTTTAAATGCCATTTTTTGTCGTGGTGCTACTGTGTTTTTAGATGAAAAAAGTAAATTATTATTTTTTGTACAGTGTCAGATACTCACACTCATACTGCTCTGCACACAAAATGCGCTTTTACAAATCAGGCTACAGAATAAGTATTAAACATGGTTTTTCTGCTTTCACAAAACAGCATAAGTCTGATTCATAAAGATCAAACATTTGCTAAGAATATTTTCAATATATTACATGTAAAGTAGAGTTTATTATCTCAGTCTGGGATATGTCAGTGTGTGAGTGTAGCTGCTGACAGTCTGGGATATGTCAGTGATCAGCAGCTACATTGACTGTGACAGGTCACCTAGTGGAAATAGCATGTATTTCCTCCATATGCCAAATATGGTCAAAATGACCTCATCAGGTGGAAAATAGTCAAAATGACAAATTCAGAGTCCTGTTTTTCTGCTTTGATGGCTGTGGGATCAAAAATGTCAGTTTGAATGGGTTTCAATGGAGCATTTTTGAATGTAACTATTTAGTTTCCACAGTGTATTTTTGACTTATTGTAGGAGCTGAGCTTGACATTTCAAGATTAAACAAAAATACACAATCATGCCAAAATTTATTTCATATGCGTGAACACAGTAAAAATGATCAAAAATGAAGAATAAAAAAAGGCACATGAACAGTCCCTGAGGGTAGGAAAAGCAGCTGCTGAGTTAGAGCAGATAAAAACAGGTCGGAGTGAGCCCTCTTTGTGATCCTGGATGCTCTTTGTCTCCTCCTCCTCAACCTGCGGCAGTGACGTCACGCAGGTGGCGAGCTAATAGAAGTGTCAACAAACAAAGACGTCACACTAAACGGCCGAAGGTGATTGGCTCAGAGCGCAGATCGACGGCGCTGCGCGAGCGGAGAGGAAAAGGACGGCGGCGCGCGCAGTTTGTTGCTATGCAGGTTAGTGAGGAGGAAGTCAGCTGACAGACCCCTCTTTTTTTTTAAGTCCTTTACATCCATGCTTTAACCATCAATGGCTCGCGCGCGTGCACGCAAACGCACGCGCTGAGCATCTGGGCTCCAAACGTCAGATGTGAGTCAGCTGATGAGCCAAATCTGAGGCTGAAAGGGAGATATCTTTTGAATAAAACATGTTATTACTGTTTGTTAATAACATGCAAACAATGTTCATTATTAAAAATAAAACTAAGCAGTGTGTACTGCACACAGACGTGTACACGTGCATATAATACTCATTAATCACCTATCTGCAGTTTGAGAAGTATACTAAAAAACTTACATACATTAAATAATAAGTAGCTCAACAAGAAAACAAAAGATAATGGTATTTTAAAAAAATGCTTTGATAAATAAATAAATTAGAAGTTGTTTCTTAATTACAAACATATTTCACGTGACTTTCTCTGTTTACGCTGCTGATATTTGTGCTACACAACTGTACAATTCCTCCATCGTCCCTTTTGTACATACTTTATGTGTTCTTTATATTCCAGTTTTCATTTTATATTTTCATATTTCATGTCTTTGATCCTTTTTTGCAAAACACCAAATCATTTTTGTATGTGATTTGTGATTTATCTCTACAAACAATTGAATTAAATAATGAACCGAGCGTGAGATGAAAAAATAAAGAAAAAAATAGTTTGTTGGATCAAAAATGACGTTTTTTTCGTCAGTTTTTCTGTTTTTATTTTCTTCGTTATTTTGTTTTAGTTTTCTTGTTTATTTGAAATAACGAGAAAACGCGTCTTTTTTCAATATTTGGTATTCTTATATATTATATTTGGTAAACGAAATTCTCACTCACAGATGATATACGGATCCTGCCTGGATTTATTAATTAATTTATTTATTTATTTATTTTGACTTTATTCAATACAAGACCATCACAAAAATGCGTACAGATATAAAACAAACAAATAAGTGAAATTTCACAAATGCATAAAATAAAAAGTTAAATAAATGTTACATCAGTATTTCATCACGCTGCTCTGCCCAGATTGTTTTTTTAAAAGGCATGGTACGTCCTACGTCATCACGTTGACCCCCCTGAAGCGGAAGTGAACACGTGTGGTCGAAAGGAATCGGCACGCATGCTGGGAGGCCACGAGCTGAACTCAGGTAAATTTAAACACTTTTTCACTAAATATTCAGCGTCACGTAAACACACACGTCGGTGTGTGTGATGTGGACGCGGCGCGCGGCTCAGATTTGCCGCCGCGCCTGCTCTCCGGCGGGTAAACGTGTGTAAACACGCTAACGTTAGCCGGTTAGCTCCGGCAGCTGCAGCGTCTCAGCTGCTCAAAAGCCTCAAATGATTTTAACCTCGAGCTGAGTGTTTGACGCGATCAGCGGCGGCTCGCGTTGATTAATCGATCCGTGCCGTTCCAGGACCAGAAGTGAACCCTCCTCTTCATCCTCATCCTCATCCTCATCATGGCCGTGAGAGCGTCGTTTGAGAAAAACAACGAGATCGGCTGCTTCGCCAAACTGACCAACACGTACTGCCTGGTGGCGGTGGGCGGGTCCGAGAACTTCTACAGGTGAGCCGCTACCTGCGAGCACGAGCTTCATTTTAACTGAATTCATGTTGGTGAAGATCAGTGAGCCGCACTGATCTCAGGTCAGTGTGCGGACTGTGTGCCCTGAGGGGCGAGCTTCAGACACCACAAATATATATATCTGTATCACATATGGATATACGTGAAATGTTTTATCCGCAGGTTTGGGTTTGAAAGGCATGTTTTTTTTTGTTGTAAAGATCACCTTTTCAAAAAAAAAAAAAAAAAAAAAAAAAAAAAAAAAAAAAATTTAGTTGCCATTATTTATTTATTAATTTTAAAAAGCTCAAATTTTCCCTGACTTTATGTAACATGAGGGATGTATATCTGGCGTATTTTGTCTTTTGATTTTTTAAAAAAGTTTTTGGTTAAGAAAACATGCCTTCTTTCTTTGAAACCTGTGGAGAAAATCTTGGCGATTTATTTTTGATTTTTTTTTTACATTTTTGGCAATGTTTTAAGAAAATTATTTGTCTTATTTTACGCTCACACACCTCATTTTACATGAAGTCAGTGAGGATATTGTGATATATACCGTGTACTATGATATGCCTCAAAAATGTTATAATATTATTTCTAGGCCAAACCACCCAGCCTTGAAAGTTTTGGAAAGTTTTGTCTGTTCCACAAACCTGTAGAAGAACACACGATGTGTTCAAGGACCGTAGAAAATTTTAAAATTCCAGCATAATCTGTTTTTGCAGTTTGTGGTTTTGATAAACTGTAATTTTTTGTGATTTTTTTAAAAAAAAAGAAAACATGCTGTCTTTTATTTTCAATCAACAGTGAAACAAACATAACATAAAGCCATTTAAAGTCGTGCCCCGAACCCAAAAAATAACCCGTTTATCACTCCTCAAAGCTTGTTGCACCTCCTCCCATCTCATAAGTAACGGTCCCTAAATCATATTTAAATACTCAGTTCTAATCCGGTTCTGTTCTCTTTGTATAGATTTCTATAAGTAGTTATACAGAAATGAAAAAGAACCAATAAGGATCATCGATGGTCTCTAAAATCTGAGGAAAAGTGATGGAAATTTATTTTGTTAAATATGTAAACATTTACGCACGTTTCTGTAATGGAGGAGATCCTCTTTGATATTCGGCGTGTTATTGATCCGTCGCTCTGTTTAAACGTTTAAATCAAACGTTTTAAAGCGACGCCTGCTGCTCGTCAGCCGCCGTCAGCTGTTTGACTTTTATTTGGACCCGAACAAACGATTTGTAACGAGACGAACGTCAGTTCTGCTGGTTTGGACGAGTCGCGTATCGACAGCTGGCTCAGGAGGGAACAGCCAGTCCAGGTCCTCGCTGGTCGGCTCCAACAAGTGACAGGCTCTGTGTGTGTGTGTGTGTCTGTGTGTGTGTGTGTGTGTGTGTGTGTGTGTGTGTGTGTGTGTGTGTGTGTGTGTGTGTGTAGTGTGTTCGAGGGGGAACTGTCAGAATCCATCCCAGTGGTTCACGCTTCCATCGCAGGCTGTCGCATCATCGGGAGGATGTGTGTGGGTGAGTAACAATCACACACACACACACACACACACACACACACACACACACACACACAGTTTCCTCTCTCATGCGGCTGCTGGAAATCTTTGTGGCACATCGATCCTTTTCAGCACCTTCCTTTCTTTCATCCTGTGATGTTGATTTATGTTTTTTTTCTCAGCTTTCCAGTTTTTAAAATTCATCGACTTGTTCTCGTTTTATCATCGTCACCACAAACGGATACAAAGTCTGTAAAATGTTTGTTCAGTTCGTTTGTTTGATGTGATCTGATCACGTGGACTCACTCAGAATTCCTGCAGATCCTTCAAAAGTATTTAAAAATATGGCCTTAATTGATAAGATGATTAAAATAAACTTTATTTGTGTAGCACATTTTATACAAGAAATGCAGCCAAACGTGCTTTATGACAAAGAAATGACAGACATGACAGAAATGACAGAAATGACATGCACCGAGTGCTTCTCATGAAAAGACTAAAAGACAAAATAAAACCAGCATGAATTGGTATAAAAATGAGAATTAAAATGTCTTAAATCAATCTGTGAGAAGTCTTAAAAAATGCCAAAAAAAGGAAGTGTTTTCTTTTTCTGATGATGCAATGTAAAATCTTGAAATTATTATTACAATTATTATAATTATTATTTTAGATTATTCTCAAAATGCCTCTCGCATTTCCAAATGAACAACAGGTGCTTTTCCCATAATTAAATCAAATGTTCTCCGTGTTCCACCTGAAAATGCTTCAGAATTTGAAGTAGATCATCCAGCTTCTTAACTTGACCAGAAAAGTTGCATTTTTTTGTTATTTTACTAAAATATTTGGACAGAATTGTTTTAAATTCTAAGTGATTGTTTTTCTCTTTTTTTCTTTAATTTTTGTTCCTATAAAACTTTTATTTCATGCCGAATGGTCTTAAAAAGTCTGAAACCGAATCTGTCTGAAGCTGCAGGAGCGCCGTCGCTAACCTCACACGCGTGTCTGCGCTGTTTTCAGGGAACCGTCACGGCCTTTTGGTTCCCAACAGCACGACAGACCAGGAGCTGCAGCACATCAGGAACTGCCTGCCAGACGCCATCAGGATCCAGAGAGTCGAGGAGCGGCTGTCCGCGCTCGGAAACGTCATCGCCTGCAACGACTACGTGGCACTGGTGCACCCCGACCTCGACAGGGTGAGACACACGCACACACACACACACACACACACACGCACACACACGGCCGTGCTTTTAGTGTCACTGATGCGATAAAAGAGTCGATTTAGTCGAATCAGTTATTTCAACATTTAACTCGTAATTATTCAAGTAAAAAATAAAACATTTTCTGGTTTCATCCTCACACACGTGTTTGTTTTTGCCTTTCGCTTTAATAGTGCCCGCTTTAATATCACTCACATCGCTCTGCGCTCAAAAAGCACTTTTCCAATCAAACTTTAAAAAATATGACACATTAATATTATTTTCTACTTTCATCGAGTTCATTTTTAACGAACATCAATCCTAATCATAATTATCAAATTTCATTCATTTTCAGAATTTTAACCCTTGAAATGCTGGGTTTTTCTCATGTTTTCACTTGTTTGTAGATAGAAAACACATAAAAAATGAATAATATTTAATATTCTACATGTGAAGTAGGTTTTTTTGTTATCGCAGCCTGAGATTTGTCAAAGATTAGCAGCAACATTGATTTCATACGTTATTTTTTTTGTGCAGTGTCAAATACGCACAGTCATACCGCTCTGCACACCAAATTTGCTTTTCAAAATCCGAAATCAAAGAGTCGTCGTGTAACTCGTCCCTCCTCTGGAGCAGGAGACGGAGGAGATCCTGGCAGACACCCTGAAGGTGGAGGTTTTCCGGCAGACGGTAGCAGAGCAGGTGCTGGTCGGCTCGTACTGCGCGTTCAGCAACCAGGGAGGCCTCGTCCACCCAAAGACGTCCATAGAAGACCAGGACGAGCTGTCGTCTCTGCTACAAGTTCCCCTCGTGGTGAGTAGACTCGCCGGCTGAATAACGCCGGCGCTGTCGAGTACCGATCCTTTAGGTGCAGAGTTCTGGTGCCTGCTGGCGTTTCTGGCTGAAAGTTTCCTGAAGCTGAACCAAACCTGAGCCCAAAGGCCTGGAACACCTCGCCTGCTCGAGCAGCGCGATACCTGCTGGGTTTTTTCAGCGACGGTGTTAATCATCAGAGCTGCCCGTGTGATCGGCGCTGCTCGGGCGCGCCTCGGCTGACTGTCAGCCGCGGCACATTTAGAGAAACGGTGGGTTGTTTTCTGCGTGCTGCGTGAGGTCGTCAGCAGAAATGGAGTGAAAATGGCAGTTTGATAATTATATTGACTCTTTACGACCTTTTCTTAAATGTCTTCATCTGTCACAGAAACACAAACACACGCACTCAGACTTTCCTCTTTCCGTTTCAAAATAAAAGCCCTCTGACAACGTCTCTTGACAGAATCCCGTCAGTAGTTGACACAAGGTATTTTATTGTGAAAATTTTGCAGGACTGTGTTGTTGACAATGCAGGAGCTGCACGGCTTCATAAATGAGTGAAATATGTAATTCAGTTTTAATCACAACAGAGGTCATTTGAGGTCACTTCATATCGGTCTGAACCGTGTTTTTTATTAAATAAACTAAATATGTTTTTGTTATTTTTGTCATTCATAAAGGTCACGTGTGCGCTCATAAAACATGTTTTTTAAACGTCTATAAGAGGAGAAAAAGATTAAAAGTTGATTATTCGAGTTAAATTCTGCACGTAACAAAAGCTGACTTCCCGTTCAGGCCGGCACGGTGAACAGAGGCAGCGACGTGATCGCGGCCGGGATGGTCGTCAACGACTGGTGCGCGTTCTGCGGCCTGGACACCACCAGCACGGAGCTGTCGGTCATCGAGAGCGTCTTCAGACTCAGCGACTCGGCGCAGCCCTCCGCCATCGCCACCAGCATGAGAGACTCGCTCATCGACAGGTGACTCTCACACACACACACACACACACACACACACACACACACACACACACACACACACACACACACACAGA
>NW_024619275.1:0-1780 GCF_008729295.1 Plectropomus leopardus | reverse complement strand
CAGCTCCTACAATAAGTCTCAAATACACTGTGGAAACTAAATAGTTACATTCAGACTGTTCAGGTCCAAAAATGCTCCATTGAAACCCATTCAAACTGACATTTTTGATCCCACAGCCATCAGAGCAGAAAAACAGGACTTGTATTATTTCTGGGTGTCATTCTGGGCTTTTGACTCTGAATTTGTCATTTTGACTATTTTCCACCTGATGAGGTCATTTTGACCATATTTGGCATATGGAGGAAATACATGCTATTTCCACTAGGTGACCTGTCACAGTCAATGTAGCTGCAAGTCATTGGCATGTCCCCGGCTATGATAATTTAAAAAATACATCTATACTTTGCATGTAGTATGTTTGGAATATATGTATGTATATATATATATAATATATCTTTTTTTTTTTTCATCTAAGATAGCGGCATCATGCGGACAATCTGACACTTAAACTGTTTAAAAGTCTGAAAATTAATGATTATATCGGGGGGATTATAAGCACTGATGCTGGTTAAAGATTAGGACACTGAAGGAAATAAACACATGAAGCAAAAAACCTCCGTTTGTTTACATAAAAAGAGCTGGATGTTGCTTCGTGTTTCAAAGTTATGCACAGCTTTACTGCCATCAGTGGTGTCCATATTTAGGGATTAGCCTGCCGAGTTTGTGATAGACGACCTGTTGAGTCAAACGGTGCAGTCGGAGTATCTGTAAGAGCTCTTAGTGGAGCTTATGAGAGATTTTGGTTAATTTTGTCCCTTTTCTCTGTCCAGTCACAGAAACAAACCAAATCTCACACAGCCAGACTGTAATCTGAGATTTACCCTAAATAAGAATCCAATTAGTGAAGAATTAAATCAGCCCCTTGGGGTTTTTTTTATTTCGTGAACAGTTAAAACAGATAACTTTGCAGTTTTGTGAACGTGAAATATGATCCAGTGGCTACATGGTACATTTCTTTCTTTAAATTTTGTCAGAAACTAATTTTGTTGTGGGGACGTTTGACTTTGTCCACCATTGGAAACCCCAACCGACACAAAACACCAAACGGCAGTATGAAAAATGATTGGCTGGCTGTGCCAATCTACCACAAAACTCCTAAAATCAACATTATTGCATCAAACAATGTCGGTGAACCACAAAGCAACTCTTCAGTGTTTCCAAATTAAGCATTTCTGGGATTTCTATGGAAGACAAAAAATGAATACATAAATAAATGTATAAATGAATAAAGGAATCGATAAATAAAAAATACATGCTGCAATACGCAAATGCATGGATAAAAAATGAATTTGTTGACATAAAAAGGAAGTTGATAATATTAGAGAACATAAATATAAACTTGTTTCTACATTCTTCAACAATTTATTTGTTTGTATGTTAATGAGAAATAAGGTCCTCATCTCTGGTCCTCTTATTTATTTCAGCATTTATTCTTTCTTTAAATATATTCTGTATTCATTTTATTTTTATGCATTTCTTTTATTAATTTATTATGAAAGTTGTCATTTTTTGTCTTCCATAGTATTCTTGCTTATGTGGTTTTATATGCTGAATATTGTTTTCTTAATTTAAGGCTGAGAGTTCAGAGCAAAAGTAGAAACATTTGTTGCATTAATTGAAGCTTTGCCTGCCAATAAGTTCAATTCCTTTTTCAAGGAGAAAAATAAACATAATTTTTTTAAAAAAATAGCACGATTCAAAATAAAATTTGAACACTTGTAGACGAAATCAATTCGATTAATTTTCATGCAAATGGAAAATAATTACAAACATCACCAGC
>NW_024619274.1:0-1197 GCF_008729295.1 Plectropomus leopardus | reverse complement strand
AATACTTTTAGCAAAGCAAATCTGCAGCTTTTTCTTTTTTTTACATTAAATTAAAAAAAAATCTTGCACATATTTAATATTTATCACATTCAATTAACACAGGGATACATAATTTCAACATAGAAAGTGGATTTTGTCATTTCACTGTTTTTAAGGGGGAAAAAAAGACATCCATCCACACAAAATGCAAGACGATACCTGCACTTTGCCAGCAGGTGTCACCATTTGGATTGTATCAAATGCAGGAATCAATCTACACTCAGAATAAACACAAAAGATTTATTCACAAGCCAAAATAGCATCTCCATATATTATAAATTATATCTTATGTACACAAAAGATTGATACAATTAGTTTGTTGTCTGTAACAAACTGAGGCCCGAAGGCGAACCAAAGTGTCCTCCTGTAGACCTGATTTCTCAAAGTCCCTGAAGCCGTTCTTCTCAGCAGTCTTTACCTTTAACGTGCTTTTGGAGGACTTGTGTCATCAGGGTTTAGTGTCTCCGCCGGCTTGGCTGGGAGGAGGATCTATCAGGTCCTTGAATCCCAGTTTCTCCAGAGGTTCCCTGGCCATCAGTTGACTGGAAAACACATGATCATGAGGACATGATCGAGCTCTGATGAAAAAACGACAATGACAATTCGAAGAGTCGTAGGCTGGATTTTTAATGAGGTGTCTTACTTGTCCATGCGGCACTCCAGGTAGTCTTTGGACTGCAGTCGGCACTTTGAGTTGTCGAAGTTGTTCTCTCGCAGGCATTTCATAAACGTCTCCTTGAAGGCTTTACATTCTCCTGAAATAATAAGCCACGTTCAGCATGCTTAACATACGTTTAAAGATTTAGGAGTTTTGTATGGCAGTTTGTGTGTTACAATGACCCCGTGGTGGAGGAAGCACTCAGATCTTTAACTTCAGTAAAAGTAACAATCCCACAGTGCATTCCTGGAGGCCATCTCCTTGGAGGGAGCTGCATCTAATCTTTCTGAAGTTTCTATCGAGGAACAACAATTGCAGAAGGTCATACTGGACACTGTTCATAGAATAACTCTCCCCCCTTCTGTTTTTTTTTGTTTGTTTATCCTTTAGATCCTCAGCTCACTAAATTACACATAATTCCTCTGTAATGAACACTTTTAAAAAGTTATTTTACTTCAATTTTCTAGGAAAAATCTCTTTTTAATGTCCTTATTTGTAGC
>NW_024619273.1:0-1720 GCF_008729295.1 Plectropomus leopardus | reverse complement strand
ACACCAAAATTAACTTAAAAAATAAAAAAACATATATATGAACTTAAAAAATTAAACATACATAAATAAATATATGTATAACCTTAAAAAAAAAATAGAAAATAAATTAATAGGATGATATGCTGACTTGAGGAGCAAGGGTATGGATGACTGATCTTCTGATAAACATGTGACTCGCTATCCTTCTCGGCCACTGTCTCCCCAGTTGCAGGCATTTCCAGTTTGATCTCTATAAAGAACATGGATTAGTTTATTACGTCTCCATGTCTCACACTCCCTGTTCTCTCTTCCTCTGTTCAATCATTATTTCTTCCTGTTCACACCTCAGAAGAAAAAAAAAACAACACAATAGCTCAAGTCAACCAAGATGATATTTTGTGTGTGATTGATGAGAGCCTAACCACAATTATAAAAATGAGAGAAGCTGAAAGGTGTTGTCACACATGTGCCAGGTGTTGTGGAAAGGTGATATGCTCATGTGCTACAGTTGTGGAAACTGTGGTGAAACACGTTTACTCAATTAGATTTAATAGTGCACTTTATGTGGTGTGCTCGGAGAAGGTTAGCAGGTCATTGTGGTAACGCTGTGAAAAATCATGGCGTAGAGAGCGTATCCTGCAAGAAGAGCTCATTGAATATAAAGGGAGGGAAACAATATAGTCCCTTTTAGGAGACGATGCTCATTCGTTACAGTAATTTATAGCTTGAACAGCTTTATATTACAATTTGCTGTGTATTTTTCAGACCTGTTTTTCCTGACCTTTTCTGTAGACTGCAGATGCAAATTAGCTCTAAGCTGTAATCTAGTATGGTGCATCAAATGGTAACATTTATGTTTTAAACTGTGCATGGTCCCCTTTAAACAAAATGAAACAAAATAAAATAAAATAAAACTAAGTACACTCATGTTTCTCTTCAGATCGTATAAATCTTTCGCCTTTTACTAAAGATTTCCGTGGAGAGGAACACTATGAGTTCAAACTAATTTTTTGATGCCCTGCCTCGTGCGGGGCTTCCTTTCTTTGTGAAAATTTTAGAAAAAAAAAGAGAAAAAAAAAACTTTTTAGAAAAAAAAATATAAAATTAAAAAAAAATAATAAAACTAATTAAAACAAAAAAATAAAACAACAAAACAACAAAAAATAAATAAATACATAAATAAATGAAATTATTAAGTCAACTTTATAACATGTACTAATTCTGATGCAATAAAGGTAGGTAAGGTTGATTAACATACTCTCTTTTACTATTTTCATGCAAAAGATATAGAGAAAACTGACACTTCTTTTCCAACTTCTGATCCAGCACCTGCCTATAAAGCCTACTGTCCCTCCCTTCAGCTCCCTGTATTGCCGTTTTCCCTCCATCCACCAGATGCCCTCAGACTCTCCCACCTGTCTGCACCGCCTGACTCTTTCATCCACCTGCTCACCTCTACCCACTGTCCCTCAGCAGCCCTGCAGTTGCAGCCCATTTCCTCTTATTCCCAGGCAGAATGCCAATTTATGCTTTTATTTTTCAGTTTCCAGTCATGTGAACGTGCACCTGATGTTTCCTCAACCCGCCCTTCTCGGATCTGATTGTCCAACCTGTCAGCCTGCTCCTGACCATCGTCCTGAGTAAGTTTCCATTTTTTCCTACCTGCTTGTGTATTCATCTCTTAGCCGCTGAAATTCACTAATCATGTCACCTACATGCATACGGTAAATAAATCCCTCCC
>NW_024619272.1:0-3350 GCF_008729295.1 Plectropomus leopardus | reverse complement strand
TGAAATAAATTAATAGATTTAGACATGTTTTAAAAGCCTGGAGTAATGTCCCCAAAACTTTATATCATAATTACTTATAATTTACAATGATTTTAATTTAAAAATGTTTTACAGAAATATTATTTTTTAAACACTTTTCTTTCTCCCAGTTTCCAGCTTTCAAAAGCAACTTTCAAAATAAAATCCTAATACTTGTCAGTCAGCATTTTATTTCCTTCTTAATACAGTATGTGCAACTAAAAATTCAGCTGACTGTACTGGAAGGTAGATTTATTCATGTTTCATATTTTCATATTTTGTAATACATTTTGGCTGTGTATTTAGTCGGCTAAACACTTCCCTGCCAGCAGCTGTAGTGAGGGCAGAGGAATGAGCAACATTTGTTTTACATGAGGAGCGCTGATGTGTCTCTGGGCATCAGAAGATCACAGGTTGGGATCTGCTGTCACAGCTTGGAGTCAGATTGTGCTGTGAAGCCAAAGTGCAGTTTGAAAACTGAACCTGAGTCTGCATTATGAAACAAACTTACATTTAAAGCTGCACTACCAATATTTTTTCAGGAGTAATGGCTCAAATCGTTATGTTTAATGCTGAAAGCGGCACTCAAATTGAAGAATCCGCACATAACTGACAAGAATTTCTTAATATAAACTAAATTTTACTTGAGCTTTGCTGCTTACATTGTCCTTGCAACATTTAAGCCAATAAAATACTGACACTATTGAAGTGTCAGCCAAAACATGAATACAAAATACTTGCTTGAAATGGGAGTGCTGAAGGAGGTTTTGGTTGCAGTTTAAGTGTGAACACTGGCGAAAGTTGAAGTGTCAATTTGACTGCTGAGTAAAGTTCCGAAAGCATTTGAATTGTCATCTTAAAGAGCAAGAGTTGAAAGTGTCAGTCTCACGAGTAAAAGATGAGATAAATATATCAAACAAATGTCAGTCAAGGAATAATTATCTGTTCAGGTGTAACTGACCATGACCTTAAAAACAAGTGTTGTAAAATCCCTGAGTATTTTTAACTGCTGTGCAGTGCTTTGGCGTTTAATAAACCCTTTAAACGTACAGATCTGTTACTGTACTGTCTTAGCTTGAAACCACACGAGATATCTCAAAACTTGATGTAGAGTTTGCACTGGAAAGAGATGCAAAGCTGGAGGACAAAGCAGAGAATGAGCAAAATGTTCAATCATGCTGGAGTCATCTTATGGTACTGACCTCGATGATAGATGCAGCCATTCTCTGAGCATCACTTTATTCCTGCAGCCTTTCAAATCAAAGTAGAACTGGGGAGCTTTGAATGCTTGTAATCAGCTTCTCATCCATTTTTCACCCACCATTGTTCATGAAACAAAATTACAGTGATGGGGTTACAAAGAAGTGTGAGAATTTGATTGGCTGTTGACGGCCCCTGATTCAGAAAAGTTCAGTCATGGCCAACTTTTTGTCTTCTGACAACTTTGTGTATCATCCACACACTAGCCAAGTTTGGTCCCTCAAGGAAATGGATAGTTTTGCAGTGACCTGCTTATCATGTTGTTTTGCAGTGTGAATGCGGGGTTTGGAGAATGTAATGAAGTTTGTATTGTATAAATACTAAAAAACTGAGAGCAACAAACACACTGAATTAGATAAACGAATGAAGCAAAACCTGAACAAACTAAGAAAAAAAAAAGCTTGTCACTATCTTAATATATATGTAGTTCTCTTTATTGTCCCTAATCAGTCTATTAGTCAGCTTTTACCATTCCATTAAGTGTTTTCAAACCTTGTTAATGTCCCACTGTAGAGTGTGTTTGGGTGTGTTTTGGACTAGCAGGGTACAGACTGTGCTCTGAGTCAGCAGACAGGAGTGGAACTGAATGTTAAAATGACTAAATGCTAAATGCCAGCTCAGTAATGAGAAACTGTCTGAAGCTGTCAGAGGCAGCCCGGACCAAATGCTCCGGTTTGATTAAGACACCTATCGTCGGTGTCCCACAAACGCAAAACAGACTGCGCTTGGAAAAAGGTCAAGTTTTCAGAAAGTGTGAAACATTTGTTCATTTATCCAGTGACATCTCTGCATCTCACAAAGTGTTCTAATGTATTTCACAAGTCCAAGATTGCAGAAGTTAGTATGTGTTGTGTGTCCACTTCTCTGGGCATTAAATGGCCTCATTATGCAGATGATGATCAGAATGAGTTTCCATGCATGTGCTGTAGTTATCAGACAAACAGCCGTTTCTGAATGGACTTTATCAAACTCCTCCGGACCATTTTTATATCCTTAAACTTTGACCCCTGTTTTCAGTGTAGTAAACTGGCATTTTAAACCTTATCTTTAGACTTGACTTGAGATGCATTAATACTGTTATACTCATGCTGCTCATATCTAGTGTATTACCATTTATTCCTTACGTTTTTTTTTATGTTCATATCCGTGTTCATTTTTTATAAACTCTGTATGTTACTCAGCACTTCCCTGATTTCTGCACTACTAATTAAATGCTAAAATGCATTTCTTTTGTCTTAGTGCCTGCTGTGCAATGACAATTAAATCAAATTTAATCTAAATCTAAAGTTATGTTCCTTCAGATCTCAATCCTTGTTAATTTAAGAATATTCACACAACCAAACTTTTAATAAAGAAATCAGTCAGTAATTGGCCTTTTTCAGTCACAAGTACATTTCCACGCGACAGCAGTGAAGTTTACCATGCTGAGGAGTTAGAAATGTGCAGCACTGTCACCTGAAGCGCTTCATCTAACAGCTCACCATGGCTGCTTCTTCCTCTTCTGTTACTTTCTGCAATATTAAAAAATGTAGTAAGTTTTGTTTGGGGGAACAACATTGAGATAGTACAGGCAAGTATATTTATACAGTATGTACGTAAGCGTGTTGTGCTTTTCTAATGTTGATTCTGTCAGTATGGAATATGATTCTGGGCCATAAGAAAGCACAACGACACTAACAATTTTTAGACCTTTATTATTGCAGTCTCGAGTTTCCAAAAAGTTCTCGAGTTTCCAAAAAGATTTCTTGGGATCCTGGAGAGGTTCCTGCCGTGAATACGGGCTGTTTAATTCAGCCCAGCTTTTTAAAATTTTTAAATTGTTTTCCCAGTAATGTTTTCTTGGACATTTTCCATTGAACACACTGATTATTTGAGGTCCTGCTAGGCTTGTTGTGTCTCGAGACTGTCCTCCCAAGAAGAAAGACAGCATCCAAAGACTATATAAAAGAAGTGGAGGTAGCCACTCATAAGGTTGTGAAAGGGTTGCAATGGTATGAGATTTTCACTATGCGATAACCATCTCAGAAAATGTTGTGTAAATGTTGTGTTTATTATTATTATTCTGAGAAGTA
>NW_024619271.1:0-1704 GCF_008729295.1 Plectropomus leopardus | reverse complement strand
AAAGTCTCAGTCAAAAGAAGGCAGGAGGACAAGAAGAAAAACAGATGATGGCCATAGAGGAGAAAAAGAAAAGTGTTTATCCAGCACCAACAGTTATCTGAGCCAGGCCAGGGCCATGGTGAGGTCACTGTGATTATTGTCAGACAGCCATCTCTCCAGGGCTGCTGTCTTAGAGGGCAGCATGTTTAACATGTTAACTTGGTCGTGGGATACAAAAACCAGAGCTGTTGTATGACAGGTGGGGAGGTTTTTGTGGCAGACTTGTAGCCATTTACATTGCATTTTAGATTTTAGATGTCGGTTGGCTTGTTGTGCTGAACGTGCCCAGTTACTCAAGACAAGATCATTTGCAGACCTTGTTGTGAGAAGTTTCGTGTAGGAGCCATTTTCTTTCTACCAAAGTACACCTTCCAACCATATCACCATGCAGACAGAAGCGTGCATCTACTGTTCGCTCAGCTAGCGCCACTGAGCAAGCTAACGTTACTGCTCAGCTGAGGAGGAGGCCATTAATGTTCACATCTCTTGCAAAAGTAGATGCATGCTTACGTCTTACCACTCACAATAAAGTCCATTTATTGTCTTGAGTAATCAAGCCATGATTTCTGAAAAAAGACATTGCTGTTCAGTTTTTCTTTTTTTTGTTTTTGAATTGGTGTTTTAAGCACCACAAGCTGAGTGCCATCTAGTTCCATTATATTGGAAAGAAGGTACACATCTTTATGGCCGGTATCTCTACCATTCAGCAATTCACACCAAAACAATCCAGACTGATAAACAGCACTACAGGTAAGAGGTAAAACATGTAGCTTTGATAGGCGGATGAACTATCCCTTTAAAGATTTTTATTTATGTAACACTTTGCACTGAGGGAAGGTGATTTCATTAATGCTAGTCAGTTTGTAATACATGTTTTTGCCTTGTCTTTTCCAGTTTTTGGGGAGTCGCAGAACAAAGGCGAACAGGCCCAAGTGTTGGGTCGGTGTAAAGGTGTTTGGCAATGAGCTCAGTGTGTTCACATGTGAAGATCTCGACAGACAAATTGACCAGCTGTCGCTGAGCATGGCAGGACTGGCCGTCAAACTGCTCAAGGTATACTGGAGGTTTATTGTTCTCACAGTTGCTAACCTTGACTGTCTCTTCTCTGTCTGTTTACCTCCACTGATTTTCTCTCTCAATCTGCCTTCCTTCCTCTCTGTCCTCCAGGGTCATGAGGTTCAGCTGAACCACAGGGCTGTGCTGATGACAGACGAGCTGGTTTTACCGTCTCTGTCTGGTTTGCCTGTCAAACTGGGCATCAACATGACCTCCCTCCTGTCGCTGCGTTTGAAGGGCAATGTCAACTACAGGGACACTTCTCACTTCTCCCTGACTGGATACATCAAACCCAAGTAACTCTACATTACCACACGGAACAGAGATTGCAGCTCTGACATTTGGTCTCAGACTGTGCCTTCAGTAGAGTGTAACGTCTGTCTTTATTCTCAGTGCCTACGTGGGGCTGTCTGCCAGGATGGGGGTTGATGGTGCTTTGGGTCAGGCTGCAGTGGACTGGGTCTCTGAGTTGAGGAGCTCCACCAGTCTTGATGGCAGTGTTCAGCTGCAGGAGGGGCGGGATGTCAGGGTCACAATTAACACACCAGAGGACGTCATGGACATCATCTCCCTCAGGTAAGTGTGGGCACTTATCACAAGGATGAGGAG
>NW_024619270.1:0-1592 GCF_008729295.1 Plectropomus leopardus | reverse complement strand
GCCAAAGGCCTCTTATTTTTTGGACCAGCAAGTGGCATCACATCACCCACCAGTGAGAGCATTTATTGGTCAGCCGCAGTGCAGTGCAGTGCAGTGCAGTGCAGTGCAGTGCATTCTGGTAGTTGTAGGTTTTCTACCTCGTGAGCAAAAGCATGCGCCTCCATTTTTTTTATATTCTGTGGTCATAGAGCATCAATTTCAAAAGTATGTGTGTCTGTCTGCTGCATAGTGTTATGAAAAGACCGCTTTTACAAAATTGAAGGCCATGTATTTTACGCAAATATTTCCATTTTATGCTACTTTACACTTCTGCTCTTCTACATGTTGAAAGCCAGTTTTGTACTTTTTTCTTTATCCGAGTTACTTTGCAGATTTAGATTTTTAATACAAAACATGATGAATTAATAAATGATGATGTGTTATAACAGATTCAACTACCCAGCAGTATACATAGCCATTAAAATGAACTCCACTTTTACCAGAAGCAACATTAAAGTAATGAACACATTAATGCCTCGATAATTTAATTAAATGATAGGAAATATATATTATTCTGAAATGGGACATTCTGCATAGTGAGTACTTTCACTTTTGCCACTTAAATTATCTTTACTTTTGTATTTTTACTTCAGATTTTAAATTCAAGACTTTAGCTTGCAACAGAGTATTTTTATTTTTTCTTAGGGTGCATTGTAACCCTGGGATAGATAGTTAGTTAGAAGATAGTTGGTAAATTAGGTAAGGACTTAAACCACTGGCCCAAAGTTTGATATTTGATGGTAATGAGACTCAACAATCAACTATGTTTCTCCAGAAGTACATACTGCACCTGTAAGTACAATTTTGCACAGCCTTGTCAGTAGGAAATATGTTCATTTTTATGCTTTTATTTGACTATTTTTAATGCTCAGCACCAGCACAGGAAGTGCTGTGTTATTTACTTTTGTGGTAAAATATTGTGTTGTTGTGATGGATGGCTGTTTCCTTTTTCATAATCTATAACCATGATCTCTCTCAGCGTAAAACAAGTGTTTCTAGTTGTCCAACCTAAGAAATACTACTAAGCTAAACAAACGAAACAAATTGTCAAACAATTATATCCAAAATACAAGTGCTTGTTCAGCCCAGTTGACAGAAAAAAAATGTTGGCATTATACATTTCTGCAAACCATAAACATGTTACCTATGTGTGTTTCATTCATACCATATCAAGGTATCCAAAGTGACATCGTACATAAGCTGACCATCATCTGGAGGTGGAGTGGATGATGGACGGCGTGCCACCGAGGCGAGAGCCTGCCGAGCTGCAGACCATGATCGAGACCAACAAACAACAAAACAGGTTGTTTTCCAGTGAGTCACCTCTCTGTTTACAGCAAGTTTTTAGCCACCAGTTGTTTTTTAGGTACTTGTCACTGTGTTTCCAATAGAGATATTCCAACAAAAAGGCTTTTTATTGTTGTTTTGATTGTTGTTTTTTTACTGAGACATCGTTGCGTTAAGTGATCTTAGAAAAACAGCAGAAATTATTAGGTTATCACTAGGTTGTCACTTCACATCAAAGTTCAAAATTAAAAAATATCTTAGTTAAA
>NW_024619269.1:0-2182 GCF_008729295.1 Plectropomus leopardus | reverse complement strand
CGAGATAACGAGATAATATCTCGGGAAAACAAACTCCGTTTTCTCGAGATAACGAGATAATACCTTGTTATAACGAGATAATATCTCGTTATATCGAGAAAACGGCTTGTAAAAAAAAAAAAAAAACACGTCCGCTTAGGGCTTCCGTAGATCAGGTCATAGAGTGTTCTTTTTATAAAACATTCCCACAATGTGATATGAGAACAAAGGAAAAATTTCAATTTTCAGAATGTTTTTAGGATCAAAAGTTGCTGGTGGGTGTGACACGTCACAACAAAACCCCCACGTTTAGTGCCTAAAAAGCCGCAGTTAACTTTAAAAAACAGTTTAGCTCTGTTTTTGGTCTCCACAAACTCCAGAGGGAAACATGTGTCCCTGCGGCTGCAAAATCTGCAATATGTTCACCAGAACATTCTTTAACTGTGTCTCTGACACTTATTTTTATGAATGGTTAAGTTTTTCTGAACTTTTTCTCTGTAGACAGCCTCCTCCTGACACTGGAAACAGAAACCGATGACTGCAGTCAAGTGAAACAAAAACCAAAACTAGGAAAAGTGAGGAGCTAATTATCTATGGCGTCATCACTGAGAGAGAGGCCTTTTACATTACACAGAGACATCTCATTCATGTTGATATGAAATGATTGATGTGTGTTTTCTCTCCAAAGAAATTAAAACATACATATTTTTTAATAATTCTGACATTCACCTCAGTGTTTATCGCTGTTTATGTAAGTCCTGCAGAAACGTTTAAAGAGCAGTACAGGAAACCATCCAAATGGTCCGTTTATCTGTGTTTATCTTTCATCTGGGTCTTAAGGGACTGTGGAGATAATTGAGTAATTCCTTTCACATGGCACTCTAAATTGTGTCCAAACTTGTAGCTGTAAGAGGAAAATGATGGCAGTGTCATAAAATGTACAGAAGGCATAAGTCCTATAATGAAGAGATATACCCCCATCTTGTGGGGAACACAGGCAGTTCTTTCTAACATTTCTAAGGTCACAGCACACAGTCTGTGAGGATCCAACATCCTTTGGGGTAAAGTTTAAATCCGGCAGGACATTTCCAGTATAGCATAAGTTATTTTTGTGTTTCCTCCTCACATGCTCGGATACAAGTTGTTCCTCTCGGAAAATAAACTTGATTTATTGCTTCCTTGGAAAGTAAGAAACAGAGAGCAGAATTGTGGCAGATGATGAATACTGAACAAGTAACAGATGTGTACTTTGAAGAAGTTAAACAAAAAGCAGTTTCCCAAAGCTCTGAAATACGGTTTGTGTTGGGTAGCCAGCAGAATGAGCCGGTGCTGTATCTGAATGCGTTCCCCAGCCAAATAATGTTTTCCTCCTGTGAATGTGTAGCGCACCCCTCAGGGTTCAGGGTAAGGTTTGGATAAGATGTGGGTTTAGAATTATGGTTAACCTTAACCCAACAGTGGCATTATAACAGCTTAACATGCATTTTGACAATCATTCACTTGTGATGCGTTGTTGTGTGTAGTTTTTTATCCTGTGATTTTTAAGCGATACGATTTTTTTTGTATAGTTATACTCTGTATTGTCTGTCTTTAGTATCTTACGGTAAACAGAACCCGTTGACGTAAACAAACATTATGTTGTGTTTGTGACGGTGGTGAACTCAGCTGCAGCGCCGAGCAGATGCATCTGTTTGCTCTCGCTTTGAGTCATCTGATGTTTTTAGTTCCATGTTAGCAGTGATGTCACAGGCGGAGGGCAGATATTTCAGATCTGCCTGGTGTGACTGAGGTCACACAGATGCTGGGACTAAAAACATCTCTACCACATCTCAGACTCAGATAAGATTAACCCTTTGAAACCTGGTGCAACATGACTTTTCTTCTTTCTGACGCCTTTCACAACTATTTAAAACTTTGAACTCTAAGGACACTGGAGCGATTTCTTTCAAAAAGTTTTGTTCCACAAAATGAAAAAAGTCAGTAAATTTAGAAATTATTTTAATATAAGCTCAGGAAAAAATGCCACGGGGAAAAGGAGAAAAGCTCGGGAAACACTTTATTTATAATTACATATTTAAAATCATGTTATTGAATTATGATTTTTTAAGCACTTTTAACAGGTCATGTCAATGTCTTTTTTTATTTCTATATCTTTTCTTTGTTATTTTAATAAATTATTTTTAGACTACTTTTTAGACTTTTT
>NW_024619268.1:0-1529 GCF_008729295.1 Plectropomus leopardus | reverse complement strand
GAGGCAAAGCTCATTTCAAGGTCAGGGATATAGCAACATGTAGCATTGCCTCTTATCTTTGTGTTGGCGGGAAAACAAAGGCCTCAGTTGTTTGCTTTTGCTTTCTTGTCTTTCCCGTGTTCCTGTCTAACTGCTGAAGGGCGTGGGTGTGCACCTTTACTCTGACCCTGTATGCTTTGGGAGAGGAGCGCGATTGTGATTCAGCTAGCATGCAGCTCCTTGGTTGGATGAGGTCATTATAAAGCCCCGCCCTGCATCTCAAGCCAGGAAGTATCGATTTCCTTTAATTGGATAGACAAATGAAAAGAGGGGATGAACGTGGAGGCACTCCCCCTCTCCATTGTTGAGGTCTGTCCTTCTTAGATTTCATGTGCAAGTTTGTCTTGTTAGATTCTTGCCCATAATCCTGGAGAAACAAGTTTTCTTCTGTCTCTGTCTGTTTTTATTATTGATGCGTTTTGTGTGACCCTGTAGGAGGGGCCTGTGCTGCCTGTTATTACCGTAACCTCACCTTTCTTTTTCCTCACTCCGTCTGCTAAATGAGGGGAATCCAGTTTTTCTCAAATATAAACAGAGCTTTGTTGTTTTCATAAAGGTCAGCTATTGTTTAAAACACTTTTTAGTGAAGCGTGAATATGCAAATAAGCATTGATAAGGTCAGTATTTGAATAAAGCTGATTTAAAAAAAAAACCTCTTCTGACCTTTTATTAACTTGTTTTGAATTTTTCTGTGCATAAGAGAAGAGTGAATAAATCTAACAAGTGGCCCTCTGGGTCGCATTTGTTTTAAACCTGCTTCTCTTTTAGCCATCAAACAAGACTTTTTTTCTTCTCCTTTTTAGAAGAACCCTCATATAATTCATGTTTAATTTTAATCAGAATCTTAATTAATTGGTTAATAAATCTGGCCTTAATGATGGCAACTAGTAGAAATGACCCAACCACTCCATCTGTACTCTAGTGCAAGGTGTTTTTTCTTTACATGAACAGAATGAAATAACCTTTGTGCCAAGTATTTAATTATGTATATTAGCCAATATAAGCACAGCTTTATTTAGGCTTCCCACTGTGGGCCCTCTGTGACACATTACCAGAACATGCATGCTAATTTCATAAATGCATTCATTAACTTAATTATGCACGTATATTTGTGAAACAACTATCAATCACTTCAAGTATACTTAAATAAAAAAAAAATTCAATCCGTTTTTTGTCCTGATGACCATTATGCTTAGCAGTTATTCCACTTCACTTCAGTTTTCAGTTTTTTGTTTTTTTTGGTTTTTAATTGATTGGAAAGCTGTGGCTTGAAGGCAAGGACATAGCCTTTGCACATGGGGTGCTTGCTCTACCAGGTGAGCTACTGGACTCATCTTCACTTCAGCTTTCAACACGTCCAGTTTATCTGGACCATATCAGCACAAACAACACTGAATTAAGAAATATTATAAAACAGTGCCTTCTTTATTTTTACACAAGTCAGACACAGAAATACAGTGCATTTACCTGTGATTTTTTTTCATAAGCTG
>NW_024619267.1:0-1347 GCF_008729295.1 Plectropomus leopardus | reverse complement strand
TTTTTTTTTATTGACATTTTGGGCATAACATATTTATTGCTGTTTTTTTGCGATGTGAACAATACATTTCATTGAATTGAATGACAGAAGTATGAAGAAGTCAGAGGTTTTTTCTGCAAGGTGTGTCAGGAGATTCTGCACAGCATAATGGAAGACTTTAATTTTACCCTTTTTGATAGGAGAAAAAGACAATTAAATGGCATCTCTGTATGTTACATTTCTGACCCTGAAAACTAAAAATGGCTTTTCATTTTTCACTTTTGGACTTTGAAATAAAAATCTTTTTTTTTCTCATCTATTTTAATAAAAGGAAACATTCAAAGACTAAAATTGAAGATGGTAAAAATAATGGAAAGTAAATGTTTTTATTAAATAAATCCAATCAAATCGCTTCAAATTGTCACGTGACAATTCATTCCATTCAGGTACGTTTATTCTACCATCCTAAAAAAGGCGGTATATTTAAAACGCCTACGCCCCGCCCACTTTTTTGGGACAGCCATCAGTCCGTTTGTTACGTTTGTCGCGCTTGTTACCCCTGTCGTTGATAATGTAACATTTCACAGTTAAACTGACATGTAGCAGTAACAGTCTGTAACAGTAACAGTCTCATAATGTCGCCGCGGGAGTATTTTATGTCAGAAATCGATATTTTTGTCGCTTGTTTTGCGGCTGTCGGTGTGCGGACTTTGTTTGTCGGATGTTTTTTCAACTGTCGCCCGCTAACAGCGCTTTAAGCTAACGCTTTAAGCAAACAGCTGGTGTTTTTCGTGTTTCCTCCCCTGCAGGGACTACGCTTAACATCAAGGTGAGTGTTATCTATTTGTGCTTTGATACGAGTCATCCTCTGTTTACTGTATTTATGCACGGCTCTGTTAAATTGGTGTTTGTTTTTAGCAGTTATGCTAGCAGTGCGGCTAATTCACAGCGGGCATATTGACAAGTAGGAAAAGCGCAGAGGTTGTTTATAACATGATCTATTGCTGTTTTGATTTTATTGTTTGCACTTGCGATGTTTTTAAGTGTCATGTCTTCCACGAAAAAAGCTTGATTCTTGTGTTGTCAGCTGGCTGTTCATGTATGCTCTTCAGTTGCCACCATATGTACTGTATTTTTGTTGGCATTGATTGCGGATTGCTTCCTGTGGTGACGCTGCTATGTATACACACAAGTGCACAGAGGAAAAAGCCAAACTTTGTAATTAATTAAAGTACTAAAATATGAGTGTTCATTAAAACCGTGAAACTGAGGAAAGGCTACCAGAAGTGAGGGAAACACCAGAGACAGGATAAAACCTATGGATAAAAGATAAAAATAAAAAATATATAATATTAACAATTAGTACAA
>NW_024619266.1:0-1455 GCF_008729295.1 Plectropomus leopardus | reverse complement strand
ATTATGCCCTCTACCTCTAGTCTGCTGAAGCGTTGAGCCTTATAGCAGGAAATCTCTGCGTTGATGAGTTTGGTCAGAAGGAATTCTCTCAGCAGGGAACGCTAAAAGATAGAAAAGAGTTGTGAAGCATCTCATTAATTAATTTGTACTGTAGGTTAATAAAGTGTGGACTCAGGCAGGACAGGTGAAACTATAACAAAGGTAACTGTGAGGATGATCAAAGTAAAGTTCGGTAATGAGACAAAGAGCCTGGGTAGAAAAACATTTTTATAGAAACTCCCTCAGGGTGTTTTTGCGATACCAATTAGAATTTGGTGGTTGAAGGTCACAGGTCAAGGTCACTGTGACCTTGTACCCATCTCATTCATACGAGCACAAGGTCACAGTGACCTTTAACCACCACAATCTAATCAGTTCATTGTTTAGTCCAAATAAATGTTTGTACCAAAGAAATTCCCTTAATGTGTTCTTGATCAACCTCATTCATGAAAATGTGACAGACAAGGTTACAGTGACCTTGACCTGTGACCTTCAACCACCAAATTCTAATCAGTTCATTCTTGATTCCAGGTGGAAGTTGGTGCCAAATTTTAGGAAATTCCCACAAGGTCTTCTTGAGATATTGCATCCACAAGAATAAGATGGACGCAAAGTCAAAGAAACCACCAAAATCTGATCAGTTCATCGTTGAGTCCAAGTGAACATTTGTGCCAAATTCAAGAAAAAAAAACTCCCTCGAAGGGTTCCTCAGATACTGTGTTAAACAGAACGAGATAGAAATGCGGTAACAGTGACCTTGACCTTTGATCACCAAAATCTAATCAGTTTGGCCTTGAGTTCAAGTAAAAGCAAATTTGAAGAAATTTGGCAGATAAGATCATAAGACAAAGTCTGGACCGTGTCCCAACTCCATACTACACATTGATATTTTTGTTTTCACACATAAAAGTGACCAAATAAAGTATAATCAAAGCAGACAGCATTCATACTAAATATTCTATTAACACACTATTCTTTCACAATGTAATGCATAAAAGGAGCTGCTCACAGCTGGAAGAATTTAAAATCACATGTGGGTGTTAGTGAAACAGCTCCAAAAATAATGGAAAACTAAAACAAAAAATGTATTGTATTTGGAAAATATTTAGGTGAATGCCTTTTCCTTTCTGTTTGCTGCTTCAGTCAGCTGTAACAGAAGTATTTGAAAAAAAAAAAAAGAAAAGACCTTGTTGACCTTTGTGTTGTTTCTTACATCTGTGAAGATAGGAGGAACTGGGAGGACCGGACCAAAGGGAGGAACGTCCTCTCTGGCCGTGACAGACACCTGCAAAGAAGAGAAAAAAGGCATTATTCTGAAACTATACTGGCTCAGCACAGTTTGTCTTTCTTCCCATTAAAGTAACAAAAAAAAATGTAGCACAGAAATGAAAAGGTCATTTAGAAATGCAGAATTTG
>NW_024619265.1:0-3047 GCF_008729295.1 Plectropomus leopardus | reverse complement strand
ATGGTTGAACTGTACCTGTGTCACTTTCAAATGATCTTTTACAGTTTAAGCAGTTAATCCAGTAACAGGCCTACTATTGCCCCATCAGTACGGAGGCCAAAAACTGCCATGCTTGCAGTTAATTTTATTAATGCCATTTTCCCAAAATCACAAGTTAATTATTTTGTCATGTCAAAAAAACAAAGCTTGTTTTCTTAAGATAAAGGGATATTTTGTGTCAACTCCTGAAAATCAAAAGTCTGATTGAGGAGTGGGTAGTAATGCATTTCAAGTTATGCACGAGTAAAAACTAAATCTAAAAAAGACAACAGTTACATTTTGAAGTGCTTACTGCACCTAACATCAGGATTTCTACTTTAAAAAACTCTTCTAACCTCTGCTAGCACATTTGAGTGCAAAAAAACAAAACAAAACCAACATAAAACAATTACCCATACCAGGCCCCCAAAAGATTCTTGTCACCTGGCCTAACCCCTTTTTTGGCACCTTACATTTAGTTAAGTTGCACATACTGTAGGTGAAAATGTCGTTATATAGCTATCATGTTCATGTTTCATGTGTAGTGTTAATTGTTGATGTTTTGATAAGAAATAGAGGGGCAGAGACGAAGGAATGGACAGAGTCAGAGATTATTCATATTTCTATTTTATAGGCGATCCATATTTGTTTGATTAGCCGACCCGCTCAACAAAACACTTTTACTTTAAACTACTTTTACTTCAGTAGGTTTCTCAAATGGCAATTTTTACTTTCACTTGAATATAGATTTTCAGTACCTACTGCTGATTTCACAAGAAAATGACTTGTTTTCTCAAGATCACGGGATATGGAGACTTAAAAATGAACCATCCGATCACACTGATTTCAGCCTTCAGCATCATTTTCATGACTGTCAGGAAGGATTCATAACTATGCAGGTTTTTAGGGCATGAATGTTGTAGGTTTTTTTTTGTTAGTTTGCTTTTGCTGCAGTGACATCATGAAATCACAATTTTGTTTTATATTAGCCAACTCCCATCTCTCAGCTTCAGCCAGCAGCTGCCTTAATAAAGCCCATGAAGATGCAGCTGTGCTATTCTTCTCCTCAAAAAATAACTGCAATACAATTTCTGCCTATTTTAGACCTTGATTGAAGTAGTCTGATACATATATTATTATCCCTTTTCTCATATTTTAAGCTTAAATCACCCTCTACAGTTGTTAATACACTGTATCCTAAGCTGTTTCTCAGACTCCTGATGTCTGAGAAACGGTATAAGTCATCATGTTATGTTCCTGCTGTGTGTCCAAAGGCCTTTAAACCTCTTGTTTCAGACTATTTATCCCTATATTTTTTAATATATTTTTATTTTATTGTAGTAGTGATCTGTATTTGTTTCCACTTGTACTATTATCATGAGGATTTTTTTACTTGGTTTGGTTTCTGTTTTTGTTTTTTTTTTTGTTACATTTATTCAGTAAATGATGTTTTCTTGTTTTATTTTTTCTTACTCACCTTATGTATCATGTCTGGTTTCACTTTCTGCCTTTGTGTGTTTTCCCGTCTGCGTAATTGTCTGCCTCACCTTGATGTTTTTCACCAGTTCCTCATGTGTCCCATGTCCAGTTTAGTTTATTCAGATCTTTGCCAAGGTTTTGGATGTGTTTGCCTGTATATTGGACTGTCTATCTGAGTAGCAAACCATGCCTTTTAGAAAAAACTTATTACCTGTCCCTCACTGTTTGTTCAGTCCTGTTCTCACTTTCCCTTATGGTTTCCCTGTGTCCTCAGTTCTGCCTGCCTTTCTCTGTTTCCTTCCTGTCTTGTTTGTCCCTCCCTGTTCCCAAAGTCTTCTCTGCACACCTGATCTGTTTTAGTCTTGTTTTGCTCAAACCTTGGGCTCCCTGCCACACCTTGATTGTCAGCCAATCACTGTATTTCCCTCCTTTTCCCTGAGTCCACCCCCCCAGCTGTGTCTTGTTCTCCTGATTAGTTCTCTGTGTATATATACGTGTTTCCTTTTGTTCCTTGTCAGTTCGTATGTTGGCCACCCTGTTTTTTCCACCGTTGTTGCTGCTGTCTTAACCCAAGTTCTTCTTTGTTGTCCCAGTTGACTTCAGTTTAGTTTTTGAATCTTGTTTTAGTTGCCTACTTGTTTTTTTTTCTTTTGGAGACTTCTTATCAGCATTAAAGCTCACTTTTCGTTGGACACCTGTCAGCCCTTTTTTGTTCTGCATTTGGCTCCTCGTTTGAACTGACCTGTGACAGGGACTCACAATCATATAGGTGGGAAAACACACAAAGGCAGGAAGTGAATCTAGACATGATGCATAAGGTATGACAAAATAAATTAAAAAAAGGACTAACTGAAAGAATTCAACAAAGAAAAACCCCACACCTAATAAACAAAATCTTCATGATAACAGAACAAGGAAAACAAAGATTACTGATGTACTCAAATTAAAAAGATGCCATGTATATAGCCAAAAAGTCTCAAACAAAGGGTCTAAAGGCCTCTGGACGCAGAGCAGAATCATGACAATAATAGAAAAAGACCTTTAACTTTTTCAAAATAATAGGTTTACCATCTTGTTATATCCAGATCAAGCTTGTTTTCTTGACATAACGTAATAATTAACTCTTGATCTCGAGAAAACAGCATTACAAAAAAAAACCTTGTAAGCACAGCTGTTCTCAGCTTCAGGATTCATGTCATTTGCACAAAAGTGCTTGTTTCAACATGACTTTTGCTGATAAAATATTGTTTGTTACTTGTTTGTTTTTATTTCACACTTTCACTTTTGTTCTTAGACATGGCATCAGCCAACAGTCTCCTCTCTGAAGATCAGTTTCTGTGCTCCATCTGTCTGGAAGTGTTCACTGATCCAGTCACCATACCATGCGGACACAACTTCTGCAAGACCTGCATCGCAGAACACTGGGATATTAATGTCCACAGTCAGTGTCCTCTGTGTAAAGAGCTTTTTGATAGAAGACCTGAATTGCGGGTCAACACTTTCATATCTGAGATGGCTGCTCAGTTCAGACAGTCAGTTCAAAATAAAAT
>NW_024619264.1:0-6723 GCF_008729295.1 Plectropomus leopardus | reverse complement strand
GTTTTGTCCTGTTAGGAGTTTGTGTCAAATTTGGTCACAATTGCCATATGAATCCTCAAATTATGGCCAAAAACATGTTTTGTGATAATGACCTTTAACCTTTGAACTTCAACAATCAAAATCTAATGAGTTCATTTCTGACCCCCAGTGGATGTTTGTACCAGATTGGAAGACTGGGATGTGATGGATAGACATCCCAAAAACGTCAGCACAGAGGCATAAAAACGGATCACCAGAATTTCTTTACAGACTGAGGAAATTCCGCAATGATTCAAAACAAATGAACTCTTGCAGTCAAATAAACATATTAATTAACTTAATTTCAGTTCTTAGTAGTTTGGCTTAAATCCTTTTAAGCTTATTTGACTGCAAAAGCTTTTTTTTTTTTTTTTTTTAAATCATTACAAAATTACCCTAACTTGTCTTCTCAAGTTCAGTCAACAGATTTTTTTTTTTTTAACAATGTAAGTACATCACATTCCTCTGGTCACTGTGTGATTTGTTAAGAACACAACAATGTTAGATTGTTTTTTTCATGAATTTACATTGTCAACAATACAATAAGGTAAGATGGCATGAGACATATAAACATATTTTCAAAAATATTTTTAAGCACAAAAAAAATACATTTTCTTGGCTTCCTTTTATAAATATGGTTTGCCCAAGGAGAGGCTCCATTTATAATTAACTTTCAAATAAATTAAAACTTTCTTTTTGCCGTAAGTACAGCAGAAGCCCACCTCTACTGTAAAAGCAGAAAATATACGGGCAGGAAACGGCTCTTACCTTGATAAGTTTGGGTGCAGAGAGGATAGCCTTGTGGGGCACATTGGGTGCTGGTACTATAAAGAAGGCATTTTATTCCTGCTTCAGCCTCTGATTGAACACCTCCATATGGAAAAGACCCAGGAAAATAAGTCTGCAGGGGGCACAGCAAGGAGCACAGGTTCATTTAAGTTTTATAATGGATATGCATGCTTTTAATTACAAAGAGGCTGCTTGGAAAGAGTTCAACAGTGAGACTCATTGCTATTCCAGCACAGCTTCATACTTCCGAACGATCTAAATCACTGCCACTGGTGGAATCAGATTTATTTTAATCATCTGGACTAATATGACCTGTGATGATAAATAAACTCTTTCTTGGCTGTCTCTTTTGGCAACATACAGTATGTCCGCAGAAGGTTGTTTATTTCTTTACCAATCACATTATATGAAGTCTGACTGTGTGGAAACTGATGAAAGAAGCCTTTTAGGAACTTTTCTGCAAATTACTTTGGGAACGTCCAAATATAATGACTCCTGAAGGGGTTAAAACTTTTGTGGATGCTCTATGTCCATACTTTTGTTTTCATAAGCTGTCACATTATGTGTGATAACCCTGTTGTGGCCTTAAAAGTCATTTTTTTCGTCCTAATTTAAATAGTCTCCTCACCTGCAGCCTGCTCCCAGGGCCGCACTGCTGTCTCTCTGCACTGTGACGCCTGAGTCACTCAGGGTCAGCCGCTCAGTGGCACTGCGAAGGTCTGCGTATTCTACATGCCTGAGGGACAGAAAAAGAAAGAAAGAGAGCACATCATTACTTATTACCCAGGGCTGCTGTGAGAGGGGTGACCTCAAATAGCCTGCAATGAAAACTTCCGAATAACTTGTGCCATAAATAAATCTTAACCTTTCTAAATAAATCAGCTGAAAGACAGAAATTGGTAAATGAATAAATAAATAAATAAATAGTCGGGCGTAGAAATAAATAAATAAATAAATAAATAAATAAATAAATAAATAACCTCTGTTAACCTCTAAAGGTGCAAAAAGTTCAGTCTGCCTCTGCTACAGAATTTGGCTTTAAAATCAGATATGATTACAATGAGTGACTGCTATGTTGCTCTTGACTTTCCCCAGAAAAGGGAAATCAGGGTTCCAAAAAAAAAGGGAAAAAAAGGAATAATGGGGAGAGAAAAAACTGACAAAAACTGTTTATCTGGGGCCCGGCACTCACAGGGTCAGAGGCAGTGTTAACTCAGGACACACCAGCAGCCTGTCACAGGACTAATATACACAGCAGAACAATTATACTCACATTCACACCTGCTGTCATTTTTTTTTTTACAATGGTTATTAATATGGTTTGCCCACATTAAACCTATATGTTAGACTGCACATATTGATAAGCAACAGGCAGCTTTCGGCAGAGTGTCAAACCTGCTGAAAGTAATTTCCACCAAAAGAGAATCGCAACAGCTACATTTGAGACCAGTGACTCTGCTCTGCTCTTTCTTCAAGTGTAAAATAGAGATTTAAAGACAAGACAAAGTCTAAAACTTAGTTTTTAAAGATGGACTTTAGCTGATTCAATCCTCATACATTTTATTTTATTTTATTTTGTTTAATTTTATTCCATTTTTAAATCTCTTTCTCTATTCATTTAACTGCTCTTACTCTATTTATTTGTACCCCATCCTTCTTATGGCCTTCTTTTACCATCGTGTCACGTTTTAAACGATCTACTTGCTCATTTATCTCTTATTAATCTGTTTTTATCATCCTACCTTTATTTTAGCCCCACTGATGTGATGTCGTCTCATCTTGTCGTCTTTGTGAGATGTCCTCACTCCAAATATGGCCTGTCAAATTTAAGGCCAAACACCCTAGATTTAAGCATACTTGCACTTAAAAGAAGCAAATTTGGCTGCCAGTGCAGTAAACAAATTTTGCTTGTTAAGATGTCTTAAAACCAGTAAAACTGTGTGACTCTCATTATAGCCCATAAAATCTTGAAATAAGATCAAAAACACTCATTTCAAGCAATTTATTTAAGCCTAGTTGGACATACTAGTGCTTAAAATAAGGTTTCTATAGACCTGAAGTGGATGTTTCCAGACTTGTCTCCTGTATCTAGTTAAAAATAACTCAGAAAAAGACAAAGATGCTTAACAAGACCAGGCAAGTGATATTTACTTGAATTAAGTCAAATGATCATTCCTAGTCAGCACTAGATAATTCATTTATACTTAAAACAAGACTAACTAGATTTTTTAATCTAAATATAAGATTATTACACTTGGTTAGATCGGCAGTTTTTGCAGTGCTCTTATTATTTTCATCATCTTTTATTGCATTTATTTTTATATTTTTGTAATACCTTCTAAAAATGTGCTTTATTCTTGTTGAACTTTGTATATGTAGTTTGTTCTGGCCTTTTAGACTGCCCCCCACCTTTCTCTGTTTGGCTCCTGTCTTTTATAAACAACTGTTTGTAAAGGTTCTATATAAATACAGAAAACAAAAAAAAATGCTGCATCTTGGTCCTTAATTATGTGACCCCCCTTCAACACATATTCATATGGACAGGTAAAAGCAGGCAGGACAGGGTTACAAGACTTTCACTAATACTAATGAGCATAGCAACAGTAGCATCTAGTGGATAAACTGGCACAGTGCAATCCTCAGTGTCACCATCAGTACAAAATAACTGCCAAAGCTGAGGTGACACCAGGCGCTTCTGGTTGCTCCTGGTTTCTCCTGGTTGCACCTTTGTCAGTTGTACTCATGTCTCTGCAGCATTTTACTTTATAGTGTTTATATGTGTGTGTATTTTGCAAATGTGTTGCAGCTATTCGAGATGCAGTCAGCGCCCTAATTTGACGCTTCTGGTCCATATTTTTTTGAGTTGCTGTATTGTGACTGGAGCAATCCCATCTAAAGATGGTCTGTAGTTTGTTTTTCTTAATTAATAGTGACGGGTAGTGAGGTCAAGCCCTTGGACCAACTGGGGACATGCACTCAACGCCACCATCAAAAACATTAAAAAAATGTATTCCTTACATCCTGGGTCTTCAACAAGGGGTCAGTGATCCAAAAGGATCCTCAGAATTACTGCAGGGGGTCACCAAATTATTGTTTGGTAATTGAAACCCTTGAAACCCGAACTAATTGGCTTGATTTCTTTTAAAAACATGAGAGGACGGCAATGATCAAGTTATAAGGAAATGACACAAACATTTGCAAGAAATGATGAAAAGGCACAACAAAATTACCTGACAATTACATCAATGAAAAAACAAAACAAAACAAGGAAATACCCAAATGTATGAAATGTAAAAATAATACTCTAGCATAATTTATAAAATTTTCAATAAATAATTATGATAATTATCAATATTTTTTGCACAATTTCCTTAATATTTGTTTAAAACATTTTTAATTATATAATTTCATTTAATGTGTGGGACATGTCTTGCTCATTGCATTTCTTTCCCTTTGTGTTTTCAAAAGAACTTAAACTGAATTGGCTCACAAATATGTTGAAACGATATGTGTTTGTGATGACCCCAGTTTTTATATCATTTTCTTGTGACTTTTTATTCTTTCTTTTGCAATTTGTGAGTCATTTCTGATCATCACCCCCCCCCCCAAAAGTGTGAAAAGAAATCAAACCAATCAGCTTTCAGCTTAAATGCTGCATTTGAATGCAGCCCATGAAAACTGATATTAATAAGCTGACAAAGGGTTAAATACATTTTATGTGTTCTTCTTGCGATCTTTACAAAAGGAAATTGAGAATGAGATTTGTAATAAACTTTTATTTTGAATTTCAGCCACACTGACAGAGCAATTTGGGATGCCACAAAGCTGTTACAATGAATGCATGCTAAAGCCAAACTCTGCACAAGATTTCACTCAGAAGCTGAGAGGATGCTGTTGATCCAGGGAAGGTATTTTTTGATGTCTGTGTAGACGTTGGGTACATGTGGGTAGTGACAGTTTTTGTTTTTGTTGAAAGACACAACACCAACAGCTACCCCGCTGCACACCAGAGGACCACCAGAGTCGCCCTGTTGGGAAAAAAAAGCTTAATGTGTTAATTCATTTTTTGATCAAATTTGTTTGTAGCATTTCTACACCAGCTGACATCATCTATAAAAAAAAAACATACTTGACAGAATCCTTTCATTGTGTCATATCCACCTGCACAGATAACATTAGCAGGAAGACCAGGCCATTTATCCTTACAGAGTTGTGGCATAATGATAGACACATCCACAAATCTCAGATTAGCAACAGGATTACCACTCTCAGTCAAACCCCATCCAGCAACTTGGCACTCTTTAATGTTCATTGCAGATCTGGGCAGTGGTATGGTTTGTATTGTATTGTCCAGTCGGGCATTCCCAGCAAGCTCGAGACGCACACAATCAGAAAAGAACATTAATTCAGCAGACTTCAATTAACCAAGCAAATGCTGAAAAATAGATCTGACAATAAAAATAAAAAAATAAATGTATGATGTTGCCTGAGAGTATGTACTTGAAGGACCATGATGTCGCTACCATGTTCTATTCCCCGATAAGTAGGGTTTAAGTGCTTCTTTGCGATGTTCAGTCTCAATCCAGGCTTACTGAGGTTGTGGGTGCCAAGAACAGCATGTGTGACGGAAAAAAAAAGTATACATTTTTTTTTCCGTCAACGTAATGTTAACATGTAGTAATAATACAAGTGGACATTTCTCCCTAGATTTTTTAAAAACATTTTCCCTCTTTTTTAAAACTAATTTTCAGGTCATTTTTGTGACACCTGTTACTAATTTCTTGCAATTTGAAGGACATTTATTGCCATGTTACTTATTGCCTTTTTCCCCATTATTTTTGAAAAGAATAATAAAAAATAAATAAATAAAAAGAACAAACAAACCCATTTGCTCAGTTTTAAGGGTAAAATAGTTTGTGAAAGGCATCTTGACACAGCACAAAAAAACTGATATCAACCCAAGTCTCAATGGGTAAAATCTCTTATTTGATATTATTCTTATATTACACATCTAAATACTATATAGTATTCACATTGATTTCTAATGGCTAAAAGAGGAAACTCACCCTTCTGCACAGTGTGCAGCAGAGACCACAATGTCTTTACGGATGAGGAATTCTCCACAAAAATGTTGACCACTTCTGTTCTGCAGCGGGACCATGTACAGCAAGGAGTTCTCCTTGGCCTTTCCCCCATGTACGATTTCACTTCCACTTGCTACAAAAAAAAGTTAGAATGAAAATTAGATCGATGTCCCAATTAATCCTTTGAAACCTAAACATATTGGCTGGATTTTTTGCAAACATGGAAAGAAGGAAATTAGCAATGAAAAGAGCAAGAAATTAGAAAAAAAAACAAACAATAAAATTAATTTAAAAAATAAAACTGGAAAAAGGAAAAAGAAAGTCAGTCATTTTCTGTAACTGCTTGTCCTCGTAAGGGTCATGGGGGGGCTGGAGCCAATCCCAGCTGTCATCGGGCGGAAGGCGGGGTACACCCTGGACAGGTCGAAAAAGAACAAATAAATAAAAACTGTCAAATTATTTTAAATATGTAATTATGGCAATTATACAGATGGTTTTCCCCTCAATGTTTTTTATTTTTGCCTTGTTTTTTTTTTTTCCTTTTTCCCTTGACATTTTTTCACTAGCATTTTTCTTAGATTTTTTAAAGTGATTTTCTAAATCTACTACTTTTCTGCCATATTATTTAATATCATAAGTGAGGAACAAAAAGGGAGACACATGGTCAGAAACATCTGGTATAAGGTGTCCCACAGCAGTATAACCACCTGGTCCATATAATGCAGGACGAGGCCGACCAGCAGAGAGGGAAGGCTCTGTGAGTCCAGCTTGTGTTCTGGTCTTCACCGTGTCCTTGTCCTGTGAGATGTTTCATAAGAATAACCTGAATAAC
>NW_024619263.1:0-2164 GCF_008729295.1 Plectropomus leopardus | reverse complement strand
AAATAAAATGCTGTTTTATCTCAATCAAAGCTCACAGCAACATATTTCATATACTTTGAAAGTATTGCATAACCTATCAATTAATCAATAAAATTTAACATGTTCAGTAGATTCTTAATGACGGATTAATCGATCATTGACTTATTGTTATCATCCCTACAAACTTGAACTCAATAAAGATCCAGGACTTATCCAACCACTGGCGCTGTGAGCGAAGTTTTTTACTGCAAAAAGCAAATCTGAAATTCTAGTTTGTGAGTTAAAGTTGTATGAGAGTGATGTTTTGTGTGAAAAAAGAAAAATCATTTTGCATCTTAAAGTGTGATTTAAAAGTTACATAGTATCTACTCACAGGTATTCGACCACGCAGTATTGTTTCTCATATTTGGAGTAGTTACGCAGAGGAAAACAAACGTCCAGCTATGGCGCTGTGACCATCACGCATTCACCAACCAGCTACAACATCAAGAAAACAAAAAGCAAACTGCAGAAACATTTGGTTTTAATCACAGGGGAGCTTTGGTCAGGAATAATAGCCATTCACAATCTGCCATCTGCCCTAATATACTTTAGTCTAAATTCAGCTTTTTCTTCATAACTAACATGCAACATTTCCCATCTGGCACAATCACGACTAACATTTCCCATCTGCTACAGTGGATTTTCATTTTGTGTGTTCCTGACTTTCACTAATATCTTGCTCAAAAAACCAAAATGTCCCCTCTCTGCATGAAACAAGATCATTTCTATAAAAATATATCACATTAAAACTTATAATGTGACTGTATTAGATATTCTACTAGTTTATGATGAAGTGATGTTTTCTCAAATGTTTTTTATGAGCAGAACAGGTGTTACAGTAACTTTTAAGTAAAGATTAGAAACTGCAAGCAGAGAATCTAGACTGTGATTGACCTGCTGCAGGAGTACGTTTATATGCCGATACATCTGCTTTGATATATCGATTCAGTGATCAACGATAAAATATTATAAATGCAAAGTGAAAACATCAATGAATATCATAATATTTAAGATAAGCCTTTATTTTGAAATCCCTACAGCACGCATGTGTCAAAGCTTGCGTTCAAGCACGCCACAGTGCTGGCTGCCAAAATATTTACTGATATTGTCTCATATCGATCACAGGAGTTCAACTGAGTCTAAATCACACTGTGGCAGACTTACTGATATCTGTAAATATCGCTTTGTTGTCCCAAGCAGCAAGATCCTAATATACTGCGATGAAACTCTTGATTTTTATTCCAACTTGTAACTCCGTAACCACGTGACCACAAGTTTTTACATCACTTAATAAAGACAATTTCAAAAGATTCATTTTCCTTAATTCTAAATATGTTTGGCATTAAAAAAACATTCAGCCAGCACAGTACTAAAGTTTGCAGTGGGTTAAAGATTGGAAAATAAAATGCCTGAAAGTACGACAGTTAACAGTCACAACGTAAAGTTCAGTTCATTGGAGGGTGATCCATAAAACCCGTTTTGTGTTCATACATACTGTGTGCTGCTTTACGTGTTTGTGTACAACATATATATTTAACTCTTTAGCACCATCTGGTGTTTGATTGTTGGTACTAAAAATAAAGAGTGATACTTAAAAAACACGTTTACATATTTAAAACTATTTTGCAGTTGTTCAGTGGACAGTTTGAGTTCGACTTCAGTGCATTATCAACAAACCTAAATATTGGACTAAATGTGCAATTTCTTGCATTTTTATAGTAACTATTTTAGTCCTATCACTGGATTTGAATGACATTTTGCATTTCAGGTAGTCCAGTGTCTACAAATGCACTTTCCTTATCGGATGGGATCAGAAACATATTTCTTTTTGTCTAGTTTTGGTAGACTCAGTATGGTGGTGACAGTCTAGAAACGTTGCTGGTGTGAATTTTAAGACTAGCTGGAAAAATGTGACAGATAATAAGTAAAACTCGTTTAATACTCCAGATTATAAATATTAAAAAAGGAGTATGCTCTGTTGATCGGTAACTTTAGAAACATGTCTGAACTGACAGCTGTTTTATTTCAAACAACCACTGATGTGGGTTTTTAATAGCTGTTAATTAAAACCATCAGCGATTGCTTGAAATAAAACGGCTTGAAATAAAACAGCTCTCTGAAATACACACGAGGAAGGAAATCA
>NW_024619262.1:0-3717 GCF_008729295.1 Plectropomus leopardus | reverse complement strand
AGATACAGAGTGGTCCTTGAACAGTGCTGAGCTATAAAAAGGTAGAGATGATGCCAGCTGACGAGTGCCTGCCTGTCATCAACACATGGACTCAAGTTCAGTGGCCTTCTGTTCATCATGATAAATGGTGAAGAGGTTAAGTTGCAGATTCAGAGAGAAGATATAATAAGGGGAATACAGCACCACTTTATTAAGTGCAGATGCATTGAAAAGAGATTGAAAAATACCAGCTTTATCTGTCATTTTGTGTAATATCAGATAAAAAAAAGACGCTTGAAAATTAGCAACCATACCTTAAACTACTTCACTTTTAGCAGTGCTTTCTTTATCGTGTGCTGAATCACTGGCTGTGCATGTATCCATCAGAACAAGTAGTAACACGTCCTAATAACAACAAGGGCATTACGACATTGTTTAAGAAAGCACGCAGCCCATGTGGCTAATCTTATCTGAGTTTAGTAGCTTTACTATTCTGTTGGCGCTGTGATTAATTGAGGGGTGGAGTCCTTACATAACAGGTTCAGAGAAGGATTTGGATGGCAACAACAAAAGGAGGTTGGCTCTGAGAGCAAAGACATACCACATGTTGTGCTCAATAGTGCTATACAATTCATTTATTTTAAACTGATATGAAGTTGTGCAATGACAACAGGGTGAAAGATTAGCTTAGTGGAAGCGTTTCATCTTTACAGGCTTCATTAAACTTGTTTAAAAAAATGTGTCGGTTCACACAGAGCTTACACACATAAAAACACATTCCTAATCACTCCCACGCACAATTTCAACACTATACTCCAACTGCTTTAAGCAAGTAACTGAACGATCTGCAAGGTTGCAACACATTTTCATTGACAAAATTTCCAAACTTTTCCATGACTTTTCGAGGACCCATAATTAAGTCTTGCCTCCCTTGTGCAGTGTTTTTTGAAAAACATTATGTAAAAGGTAGGCTTGGGTGGTATCATGGTACTACAGTACACCAGGATATTTAGAAATCCCAAAAGTATGTTCTTAAGTGCCATCATAAATACAGGCACTTCTCTGTCTGTTAAACTTATTGTATGTAGTGCACAGCATGCACCATCAGAGCTCAGTCTCCGGTCTCTGTTGGTGACAGACTTGACTTGTTTCTGTCAAGTTTAAAAAAAGGGTGTTTGATTAGTTAACGAGGCATTTAAGTCTCGTCAGTCTTCTGTGATGGAGGGAAAGCTGAATTCAAAAGGTGTACGGTTGTATTTATCTGTTTGATAAGGAAAATAGGTGTGAAAATATTACTTTTCATAACATTTTGTGGGTTTCTGTTGTGTATTTATTAGTCTGAAAATCTTAAAGTATTAAATATTACATACTGCCCAAGCCTAGAGGAAGGTTATCAAGGAAAGATTACTGTCAAAATGTCATTAAACACAGCAAAATTTCAGGGCTTCTTCAAAGTTTTCACTAATTTAGCCTAATTTCTATGGCTTTTCCAGGTTTTCCATGACTGTGGGAACCCTCATTATGAGAGAAAATGTATGCGTGAAAAGAGTCTGAATATGCAAATTACATATTCACCAAAATAACAACAAGATTATGACAATTTCAAGAAGCTGCACTGTAATTAGCAACCCACCTTGATTGACAAGTCCTCGTCTCCAAGTGACACCAGGACTTGAATGGGTGGAAGGCTGTTGCTATTGTCGTGTGTCTCAATGGTGGCCCTCATTGCATTCTATGAAAATAAAAATAAAGCCTTATTAAAGTAATTTATAAATTGTATTTATCAGTCTTTAATTCAAAATCAAAGGATGTCAAACCTTGAAGAGCTCAAACAGCATGTGATAAAGGTGAGAGGGCACGTATACGATGGTCATTGGAAGGTTCTTCTTCTTCTTGCCTGCACAAAAAAACATTTAAAATTCATTATCCTCACCACTCGTGGTTGTTTTCCAATTATTCTGCAGAGCTTCACGGTTTGAGAGGATGGAGAGGAAAGGCTCTGTGTGTCAATATTGTCTGATGCAGTGAGCCGCGCTCATTTAGCCTTTACTTGAGCTTCAGTGCTATAATTAGAGGCCTCTCAGGTCCACCTGGCTGAGCGTTAATCTGTATACAAACACTCATACTGTATGTGCACACAGAGGATTTGGCTCCATTTGCTCTTCATTTAAATCTCTCGAACAAACAACAAGGACCTCTGGACCGTGGGGTGCAGGCATTAAGGGTAAAATTGGGTTTGTGCTTAACCTGGCGGATTAAATTAATGTAAGCTTACTGCACATCTCCTGCAGGATCAGATCAGGGGAGCGGAGGTAGTACTGGTCACACAGCATCTTGGCACTGTGGAAGGCATCTGAGCGACAAAAAAGGGGGATAATAATGTCAAAAAAACAAAAACACAGCACAATTCTGGTGTCAAAGAAGTTCATTAAAAGAAAACTGCCCCCACATCAAAGACCAAAACTTTTGTTTCCATTTTAAGTCAAATTTGATAGTTTATTTAACCCATTTAACTCCAAGCACAATTCATATTTACCTTGAACTACATCTCCAACTTGACAGTGAGGGTCAATGCTCCCAATAGTGTTTGGGTGAACCGGGTTCAGAGTACCTTCAAAAATAAGAGCTGCAGGGAACAAAAAACATCTAATTATTGGACCATAAACAGATATGAGCTTCTGTCTCTGAACATAACGATGCTGCTTTCCTGCAATGCTAGCTTTGAAAGATTACACCATCTCACCACGATATGAATCAACAATCTTTGTTCTACGTGACTGATAATGATACACAGATATCAGCTTGGAGAAGCCAATCTGATATTCAAGCATGTGATGATATGATAGGAATAAAAAAATGGAATAACAAAAAAAAAAAAAAGATTAATTTGTCGAAACCAGCTTACATTATTGTTTCGCAAATATTGCAGGAGCAATTTGGGTTTAAGTCTCCTACACAAAACACTGACATGAGGACAGGACATCTATCTAAAATAAATTAGTGTTGACTAACAGAAGAAGATGAATAAAAATAAAAAAATGAATAAAAATACCTCAGAGTTTATATCACATTTGCTCCTGTCTATAATTCTGTAATTTAAGTTGCATATTCAAGCAAAAATTTTCTGATGTGAAGCCCTAACTGCTCCCCAGGCAAAAACAAAAACATCCCACATCAAAATCTATAATGGATGTGACAATAAAAGTTTGTGAGACGACTTGTTTTGAAAGATTATTTCAGGGTTGAGACTTCATTTTCCCTCCGGCTGTCGAGCAAGTGACAGCGAGCAGAGAGAGTATAATAATAACGTAACACAGCCTGACACTATGTGGAGAACAGAATAAAAACACTAATTTGTCTGTGTATATGTGTCAGATTTGTGTCGAGGTAGAACAACAAAACTTAGACGTGTTTTTAGGCACGCTGGGAAATGAAACTGAGACTGACTGTCACTCACTGTGCTGGTTGATGAGCATCCGAATGGAGATGCGGCTCATGTAAAAGCGATCCAGAAAGTACTGGATGTTCTGGTTGGTTACCGGGTCCTGGGGGAAGGCCTCTTTGTACTCGATGATGCCCTGGGCCATGGTCGGCACGACATCGTTGTGTCTGTTTCTGATTGTAACTAAGGCGTCAACAAACCTGAGGAGGAAGAGGATGGCGTCATCAGTTGTGTTATATCACACTCATGGGATAGAGGGGCTGGGAAAACAGATGTGGACATGTGTGGGAAAGAAC
>NW_024619261.1:0-3571 GCF_008729295.1 Plectropomus leopardus | reverse complement strand
CTCACACCTGAAGCACTTTTTGCACTTACTAAGGGTTTTTTCCCTAAATTCTTGCTTGTGTTGTACGTCGCTTTGGATAAAAGCGTCTGCTAAATGAAATTGTAGAATTGTAGAAAATAATGTTATTTTGTTGTGACTATGGTGTTTTTACATTGAATATTGAAGTAGAGTGGCTGTCTTACCATAGTTTGGGCAGCAGACCTTGAGCCAGCAGACGCAGGAGAGCACTGTAAGGTTGGTGAGACTGCACAGGCCAAACAAAACTCCACAGAAGGCATATGCTGTACAGATCGTCTTATTAAACAGCCACCTGTATGGAGAAAGAGAGAACATTTGTTACTGACTGATTTCTCTGGAAAAACCTTCTAGTGAATTACACTCAGCAGGTGACAGTGGTAATACATTTTCTGGCCTTCCCCTGGGTCATATGACTGCAGTGAGCAGTGATGCGTTTTCACCCAATCATGACACATATGGCAGCTATCAGCTGCACATGCTTGGAGAATCAGAAAAAGCAGGGGAGGACATGGGATGAGGCAGGAGACATTTGAGAGAGTGTCATGTATTTCAACATTTGATTCAACTACTGTGAATGCTTTTTTGCACTGCATTTTTTGTATGTGATAAGACATAATGCTCCTCTTCTGGACTGACCCTTCTAAGGAATTTTAGGATTAACCGGATTTCTTTTATTAAATTTTCAGATTTTAATTTCCTCTCATCTACATTTAAATAAATCAGCTATCTAATTATGATAAAAAAAAAAAAACATTTCAAAACTCCTCCATGACTTTTCCTGACCCATTAAAAAAAATAAATAAATAAAAATTCTTGCCCCACTTGCTCCGCAATTTCAAACATATCAAATTCAAACTCTACTCAAACACAATTTCAGCTTGCTGGCATACTGAGGGCAAGGGGGAATGCAAGGAAATAATGGAGAAATGTATGTGATGGTAAACAAAATGTTGTTACACATTGATGCTATCAATGGAAGGTTAATCCACAGGAGATTACTGGAACAATTTCATTAAACACAACCAAATTCAATGATTTTTCCAAAACTTTCAATGATTTGTACTGATATCATGACTGTGATTGTGAATTTCCATGACTTTTCCAGTTATTAAATGACCCTGGTCAAAAACCTGCCATTTGTAATTGTATATGGTATAATTACATTTCTGCTTAGGTTGTTAAATGATAAGTAAAAGAAGAAAGAGAGGGAGAAACCTGAATGGTCACTTACATGTGAGTGAATGCTGAGGGGATAGCCAGTGGGAACAGGGTTGTGGTCATGCCCAGGTCACTGATGGCCAGGTTGACCACAAAGAACTCTGCTGGCTTCAGGGAGGACTTCTTTCTATACGCCACAAACAGCAGAATCCCATTCCCCAACATCGACAGCACACCTTGACAGAGTGGCATGGTTTATTAGTGCTCGTTGAACACACACATAAAAGGCAGTAAACCATGGAAAATAAATCACATTGCTTACCAAAAATGGTGTAGAGAGTTCCCATGAGAAAGTCATTGTCTTTAGAGATTCTGGACGTGAGCAGAAATGTTTCAGAGGCATTTCCCATCTAGTGCAAACATTGAAAAGAACAGACAAACAATCCGGGGGAAGGAGAGAAAATTAAACTTTATTTTTGCCTTCAGGCAATTCAAAAAACAACCAAAACAACTTCCTTTATTTACACAATGATATCTTAGACGGGACAAAACACAAACTGATTTGTAGATCAGATTGTTACTTAAACTATGTTGTAATAGCAAACACAGTTTAAGTAAATTAGTATCGTTTGAATAAGAATGGTTTCTAATCATATCATCACTGTCTTCTAAGGTTTATTCACAGAATGATGTATATATCTTCTTACTATCACTTGAAATACATAATAACTGCAACACAACACTCCCCTGTCACTTGTTAGTTTCTGTGGACATAATTATCCATGAAGAATACTTAAGATGTCTCCACCTCATTCTGTTTTTAATATTTGGGCGCTGCATGGTCTCATCAAAGAATAGGAAAGAGACGAGGCTGCTCACATGTATGAATTTAATACCATCCTTTACTTTACCATCTGTCTCATTTGGAAACCATGTGGTCTTTGCATACACAGCATGACCTGCTGCATGTACAGTATTCATTGTGGCCAAGGCAAGTCGCTGAGTCAATTTATTTTAAAGGACTTTACATATGGAGATAACAAGAAAATGTATTCATAACCTTTCTATTTACTCAGTGGCTTCACCTCTACTTACATTTTAAAGGGAGCCAACAAAGGCTAGAGATCCATTAAATAACCTGGGGTTAAGAGTGGAGCTGCTTGTGGATAAATCCCTATTACCATAAACTCAGGAGATAATCTTCAAAGAGAACCAAAGGTGAGGGAATTCATTAATGTTTTTCTAAGCAGACTTTCTATTAGAATCAAAAGTGGCCTCGTGCATGTAATGCAGCTTGTAAGCAGAAACAATCCTACACTGGTTTGTTGCAAATGAAAGTACTTGCCTGTATTTGCATATCTGTGTACAGTAAGCACTTGTGTAAGCAAGCGCATGTTAATGAGTTGGGGGAGGGCTGGAGGTTTTCATATTTACTACATGCATCTGTTAAGCAGGAGTGTTTTATGTTACAATATGTGTTCCCTTCTAAAATGCTCCCACAGTTGTCAGTGGGGTTGTCCATGATGCTTTGTGAAGCCCCCAGGGGATCTTAAGATGTCACACCAACAAATGAGTACACAGATAAGTTCTACGAATAGAGGAAGAATACATGTGTTACATATAAAGACTGCTTAAATGAGTTGTGATGAACGTGTCAATATGATGCATGTTATTGTATGTGTGTAGTTTATAAAGTACTCCCTAATCCTGCATGTCTTATTGTTAGTAAAATTAATTTCATTCATTTTTGGTGAGAATGACACATTAAAAAGGGTTTTGTTTATTAGTGATCTGTTTAACTATATAATGAGAAAGTTTGTGACCGGGTCGCCATGTTTGAGACAGTCGACAGAAGCATCAAGCACCACCAACTAGCCAGAGCAAACTTTGTCATTTTACAGCTAAGCAGTATACTAAACCATGTTCTTGAAAACATAAGAGGCGAGAAAATAGGCAATGCAGTAACAGCTGATTGATCAAATATCTTGATTCATATTTGATCAGCGCTGCTTAGTTTGACAGCAGTTAATGAGCAGTTATTAACATGACTGATAGCTGTGTTTAAGACTCCTTGGCTCTGATTGGTTGTTTTCATCCACGCAGAGGGCAGAGGAGTACGCTTTTTTTTCTCAGATCATCTGTCTTATACAATTTTGTGTGAATACAGTTACATTTTCAGCAAAAGTTATTTTTTTAATAAAAATTACTTACTACAGCGTAATGAATTCCTCTGTGGCTATGGTGAGGCTATTGGGAATAAATTGCACTGTTCCCTGGTGGCTCCAGTCCCATAAATCCAATAATTAGCTGAAGTAGAAGTATACCACACTTTCAAAATACTGCATTACAAGTAAAGGTCCTGAGTTAAAGATTTTACTAATCTAAAAGAATTTTC
>NW_024619260.1:0-2421 GCF_008729295.1 Plectropomus leopardus | reverse complement strand
ACACACACACACACACCCCGGACTTTGTCTGCAAAATGTCACTGAAATTAACTATCGAACAGGAAGAGAGACAGAAGAACACAAAGAAACACAAAAGACCCCAAAGAGATAAAAGGAACTCAGTAACTATTCAAAGGGTCAAAACAATCAGGAAGACACAAAATTACATGAAAGAAACACATGACGACTATAAAGAACACAAAACAACCACAAAGACACACAAAATGACCAAAAAAAGGCACAAACTACTAGTCAGAGACACAAAACAATCACAAAGTCACAAATTGACACAGAACAACTGAAACAGACACAAAAGTACCAAAAAAGACAATCTACCACTAAGAGACACAAAACAATTACAAAGAGATAAAAAACGACTAAAAAAGACACAAAGTTTACTTAAAGAGACCAAAAATGATGACAAACAGACCCTAAAATACAACAAAGGGACACAAAACAACCACTAAGACACACAAAACAATCTCAAAGAGACACAAAATAACCTTAAAAAAGACACAACAAAAATGACAAGAGACACTGAATTAAAAAAAGGGACATAAAATAACAACAAAGACACAAAACAACCAAACAAACCAAGCAAATTTACGCATAACTACAAAGAGATGCAAAAAACAAGGGAAAAAACAGGCAAAGCCACCATACAATGTGTGTCTTGCTCCTGTCTATGAGAAGTGTTGGAGCCTTCTGTATGTCTGTGTCCTGGGTACCATTGTCTCATTATCTGTCCATGTTCCAGTGTAATCAAAGTGAAAATTAAAAACATCCTAGAATAATTGATTCTCTGTTAGGTTGCATTTATGAGAAGCACACAAGGATATTGGCCGTTAATTTCAACAAAAAAAGTTTGCCTAAGTCTGTTTTCTTCCTGAAAATAATTGTGCCACATTATCAGAGCGCCTTTTTAAGAAAGGATGATCAGTCAAAGCAAAGTCTAACACAATCTCAATTTTTTTCCCCCTATAAAAGAACGATTAGGGACAGCTGCCTGTCAGAGTGATAAAGCATTAAGCAAAGAATTAAATGACATCCATTCAGGAGAAGAAACCCATTAAAGGAATGAAAAGAGCAGTGTTTTTGCAACAATGGAAATCAGGAAGAAAATGTCATGTGTAATATGCTGGAAAAAAAGACATAAATGTCTAAGAAAAGCCTCAGAAAATGTATTTTTCTGTCTTCTCATCCCTTCTTGACCCTGACAAGTGGTTGCTGGTGTTTTGTGAAGCTCATGGGGGGTGTTGCCTAGTTACCACGGGACCACAGCGGTAGTTTTTCTTCTTCACTGCCACATCAGCCCTGTGTTACTTAATACATTCACAATGCATCTGAATTTTTTGAAATCACAGTTTTGACAGGTGTCTCCCAGATGGAGAGTCGGGCCTAAGTGACTTACACCTTGTTTCAGGTATTTGTTGTAGTTACTTTTGTAAAGTGTTTTTCTCACCAAGCCCACCTGTAAAGTGGAAACCAGGTTGTTGCCCCCTTTTCAGATATCCCGAGCAGAAGCACAACATTAACAAATTAGAGAGGAATACAAATTTGTAGGTCATGGAAGCGCTCCAGTTTAGTTATGGAGAGTCATGGTGTAAGGCAGGGCAGTCATTTACATACATTCTGCAGCACAAGCTTTTTAATGAGTGGACTGTAAAGTTAACACGCTTGATTTATTAATTCCAAAGTAAACCCGTTGCTGAATAAAGCAATTAATTATTACTCTTTCCACAGAGGATTATTGACTTTCTAACAAATTAGCAATTTACTTTATATGGGACCTTTTCCTCAGTGTAGCTTATAAAAGTTTTGTAGCAAAAAAAAAAGAAACACTAATTCTGATTCCTGCATCTCCACTTCATGTTAAAAAGATGTTACTGTCCCCAAGAGTGTTTTTGTTTGAGCTCATGACAGCCATAACTCAGCTGTTAAATTCTGTTAAACTCACCAGACACTGTCGACATACAAAGGTAGAGCTTAGTAAATGATAGTTGGAAGACATCATGCTGGCTTAAACACAGAGGCTGCTTGTTTTTCATTCAATGCTGAAGTTAGCATTTTGGGTGTTTTAATAATTCAGCCCATTTACTATAAATCAGTTACTCTTCATATTATTTTCATCCATTTATTCCCAAGAGTGTAGATAGCTCAGTTTCTTGATACATATTTAAGTCAGTCACTGGTGTCATTGCGGTCTTGCAGAGCTTCATTGTGATAACTGCAGACTACAGTTACTAAATGCTGGCAGTGGTTCAATTTGCAGTTTTTATATTATAATTTAAATGAATGGTAGTACTGTTTAACAGTTGCTATTCAATGGGAGAAAAGAACTTGATAGTTGTCAGAATCCATTAATGATCATTAGTATGTTCATGCTGGGCAGTATGTGGATATTGTGTAAAGAGACTAGAT
>NW_024619259.1:0-3927 GCF_008729295.1 Plectropomus leopardus | reverse complement strand
AAAGCACAAAATCACAAGATCTCACGTCTTTCTTTACTGGTCACTGATAAACTTTCATAGTTTCACTTTATGATCTAAATCAAAACTGTACATTTTTTTAAAAGACTCCCAAAAATTCTGATGTTCTTTTCCTTTCACTCCCAATTTTAACTTTTAGAACTTTAAATACATTAAACTGGAATGTGATGGTTTGACTTTGTTTCTTTTTTTGTTTTTTTTATTTTTTATTTTTTATTGCTCTCACATTTATTTCCAGGTATCATTAAAAGTTCTCCCAGATAGCCTTTTTCCCAGCTGCTCAGACACTCTGTGAGACTCTGGGGAGTTTGGTCTGCCGTCTCCTGACACTGAAATAAAACTCAGTGGTTAAAACCATGGAACTGGAGCACAGCCATAGATAATACTCTGCTGTGTTTCACAGTTAAACCAAATCATTGCTGCAAAGATGGCTGTATTAAATGACTGTTTAACTGATCTAAAGTGCTGGGTGTCCTAAAATGTCCTTCAGCTCATTTCAGACAAACACCAGGTTGTTTTAAAGCCAAACACAGACTGGAACTGAACTCATTTACATTTGTCCCCGAGGCATTCGGCTTATGAATTTAGGACTGCAGAAGTTATCTTTGATTCAGGTTTAAAACTTAGTGATCATCCAAAAAGCATGTTTGGACATGTTTTTATAAAGTAAGGAATATTGTGTAACACTTTTACGAAATATTTGAACCATCCTTTGATCTATCCTCTTGCCTTTTAATTTTCATTTTTAAGAAGCTCTTCTCTGTGTGTCCAGTGGATTTCATAACTTGAGGGTCAATTCAATTTCTTTCAAATTACATCATCCCTAACGAGTAGTGTCTTCGCTGGCTATCAAACTTGCACCTCGATTTTAGCTGATTTCTGGGTCATTCTGTCAAATCAGATCAGAGAGAATTTTGTTAACATTTTAGATTTTGTTCAGACTTGATGTATATCCTATCTGACACAAAAAAATGGGTTTATTGGGTGTTTTTCTGCCAAGGAAAATGTTTTTTCACCACCAATAAAAAACTTTTAGAGGAGAAGTCATTTTTAGGCTTTAATGTCTTCAGAAATATAACTTCCAGAGCCATGAAATTTGATAAAGCTACAGACAAAACAGTGTATAATAGAATAAAATAGTTGAAAGGCACGCGTAGATTTCACATTTTTAATGACTGGCCATTGAAATGAGAGGGAAAAAAAGCAAAATGGGTGGTTTTAGGGTGCCAGACATTTCCCCAGATATTTCCATATTTCCTGAAAATACTGTATGTGATTGACGTTACGCCAAATTTCAGGGGGTCCTAACATTAAAAGACATGGGAGGCCCAAAGCCCCGCCTGCTGGAAGCTGCAAAAACTGTGGTTTTAGTGATACAGAATAGCCTAATTTAGAAATATTGATGTGGTTAAAGTATAAAATTAAAAAAGATCATTGTTTCTGTTTTGATGTCATTATTATACAATTTAAGCGCGCGGGAGGGCACGTACGTCACAGAATCACGTTCTCACCGGCAAGTTGGCGAAAAGACAACAATGCGCATGCTCAGCGCTGATTGACTGTTGACGTCACCCACTCATATTTTGCAAGCGCTTCTCGTCTGAAGGGATAGTAGCGATGGATAAAAGTAGATTATCTTTCACAGCTCAAATTTAAAAGTATGTCTTTTGGGGAAAAACACCTCGGTGCCTACCAGCCGCGTGATGTTTATTATAAACTAAACCGCCGATAAAAAAAAAGAAGGATTTAACGTGAAGTGGTCTTCAGGGGCGAAATGGCTAACAGTAACTGCTAGCTTGTCAGAAAATATACTACGCTTTTTTCCGTCGTATCTGTTACTCGGAGAGGGTGGTACTCGGTCAAAAACAGGCTTTCGGGATCTCAAGCATCTTTTGGAGAGGATAACCAAACATGAAAGCAGCAAAACAACAAGGTAAAACTTGGCATTGATTGCTAACGTTAGTCAAGACTGACTGCGCATAGAAATTGCGTAATAAGCGTGGACGTTAACCGGTGTGTGTGCTCAGTCTGGTCATTACTTATGTGTAACTGAAAAAAAGAGTAATATTCTGGTTTTCAAACTTTCCAAAGTAACTATATTTGTTGCCCCACGATTTTCTTCCCCCTATAAATGCCAATGCAAGACATATTAACCCTTAAAAACCTGACATCAGTTTTCTTGTGCTGCATTCATATGAGCTACCTGTCACAAGCAATTACATTTGTTTGTTTTCTCTCCAAAATATGGTTTAAAAGTAATCAACAACTTGGCAAGAATGTCCCCCTATTTGTAAGAAGTTAAAAAAAGGAGATAAGAAAATTAGGTTAAAAAGAGAGACAGAGAATTATCAAAAGACAAGAGGACATATATCCAAAAAAGTACATAACAATAATAATAATAATAATAACTTTTAAATTATTTTACAGCGGTAGTGCGTGTGTGTGTGTATGTATGCATATATCATTTCTTCCAGATCAGATTTCTCTGAATTTTTATTTAAAAGCCTCTTTCATATCCGACACCATCAGATGAATTTCAGCACAACACACTGCTTCTCTTTAATTTATAGAAGTTTTTTTCTCTATCTACCAAGTGAGAACTGTTATAGGAGGGAAAAAACTCCTCTTTTAATTGACCTTCAACTAATTATTTGCCCTGTGATTGATCAGACCTCTACAGGTGTTGCTGTTTCTTTTATCACCAGGAGATGGCACCAGAGATCTACAGGGTAGACTGGAATATAATAAGGTAATCACAGTAAACATTATTTTCACATTAAGAAACGTTTTTGTATTATTAAATGTGATTTTGAATTCTACTACTAGTATTCTACTTTAATAGATTATTATTATCAGTGAACAAGTCATTATTATTAGTTTAGTGCTTCAGAGAATGTTAAAGAATGATCTAAGTACACTGAGATACAGCATATTAGTCCAAAACAGATAAAAGTTGCTTTGAAAAACCAAAAAGTATCAATATCACAGAGTAGAAGTACTCTTTTACAAGTAGAAGTCCCATACTCCATATTTTGCTCAAGTAAAAGTACAAAAGTATTACCATCCAAATACACTTAAGTGCAAGAGGTAAAATTACACATGATACAAAGTGGCCCGTTTCAGAATAATTGATATTATATAACTGAATCAATATTATTGGTGCGTTAATGTGTACATCACTTTCATGCTGCAGCTGGTGAATATTAGGCATACATTTTTCTAAACATACTTCCAGATAACTTTTCAATGGATCAGTTTAAGTTGTATCTCACTATAATACATAGTGATTTATATGTGATATTATTAATCTTAATCTACAAATTACAGTAGCTAGTAACTAATGGTATCAAATTAGCAGAATGCAAGGTATAATCTTATCTCTGAATTATTGTGAAGTAGAAGTATAGAGTTGCAGTAAATGGAAATATTCAAGTTGAGTATGAAATTGCTAAGTATACTTCTTGAGTAAATTTTCATAAGTATTTTCCAGCACTGACAATTCATTGTCCTGCATAATCACAAGACTCCTCTATGATGATTATTGTGATTTATTAGATTCCACTGACACTTTTAAGAGCCTACTACAAACTAAAAAGCCTACCCTTAATATTATTATTTGATGATTTTATATTTTTGACTCATTATGATTACTACTGTTTTAAATTCAAGAGTTTGTTCTTTTATTTATATGTGATCATCTCCTTTATTAGTCTCTTATCTGCTTATTGATTTCTTTTACACTTAATGTGTTTATATAAGCTTAATTATCTTATCCACATTTTACTTATTTATGAAAGTTTATTTTTGAACATGCACCCTCATATGTTCTTGCACACAGTGCTATTTTATTATTTGTGCTTTCATGTTCTTAACATTCCTAATTTAAGCTTTAAAAGTGCTATATAAATA
>NW_024619258.1:0-1477 GCF_008729295.1 Plectropomus leopardus | reverse complement strand
TGCCAAAGTGAGGACATTTTTGCATGAACATTACCATTACATCATTAAGTAATAACATTAAAAAAGGCATATCTTTTGCAAACCTATGACATTTTTGGATATGGATGGACAAAGTGAGGACATTTTTGCAAAGTGAGGACATTTTCTTCTGTTTATTTTCATCTCATATAATGGTTGTTATATAAACTTACAGTTTTGACTTTTGTTTTGTTGTCTGTCTGCCACTTATTTCCTGAGTTATGGCATCTGTGTGCTGTTTGTATTTTTATATTTCATTGTTTTTGGTTGTTTCATTTATTTCATTATCACATTTTGTCCGGTGCCACCTTTTTTTAAAGGGATTTGATGGATATGGTTAGAAGGCGATTTAGGTTTAATGTTAAGGCACTGGATTGTGACATAACAAATATACAAACATGTTTACGTCTTATTTTTTAAAACCTCTTTCCTATTTTGTGCTTCATGTGCCTTTGAAAAATGTGTGAGAGTGTTTGTTTTATTTGTGTCTGATCTCTATTCATCTTTTTTTCTCCTTCAGGATCTTTCCTCTTCAAAGCCATCAGACGGCAGAGAGATTGCTGTCGCTGCCAAACACCATTAAAGGCTGTTTAGACGGCCGCTGCCGATTGTTCATATCAGTGTGAGTGTCATTTGGGAATGAGCACTTACAGCTGTATGTTTGCTCCCCTTATCTCTCCATTTAAGCGGCCAACGCCATAAAGCTCTGATAAGAAGGCGTATCGAGGAGTGATAGAGTGAAGGAGAGGAGGAATAAAGTCTGGATACAGAAAATTGAGGTAATGGAGGAGGTGTAGGGATGCTTGATTTCCATCCAATTGTGTTTTTTTTTCTTTTGCAAATCACCACTGTAGCAAATGGAAACGGTAAAATTCAATAAAAACACTCTTCAATGGTCCCAAACCAATTTTTACGCTTGTTAGATCTGAAACTGATTAGATTTAAATGTAAATGGAAACTTGCAAATAAAAAAATAGAAAAGGTGGACTAGAGGCGACACTCTGCGGGTTTAGTAACTGTACTTAATTCAGCCTGAAATTCACCACATGATATTATCCTCACCTGTTTTTTTACATGTATGAGGGCATGGCCTGTAATGGTGGCATGGCCATTAGCTGCTGTATTAGATGCTCTCAGTTTTTTTTTCTTCCATTTCCCGAGTTTGACACATGGAAAATGTCCATTAGATGAAGAACATCATATACAGTACGTCAGTCATTTAGCCATATTGAAAGCCCATCAGGTGAAAATTTCACCTAATGTGCAGAATTAAACAGAGAAAATGAAAGGAAAAAACACTGGGCAGACATAAAATTGCACAAAGGAATAGTGGAGAGGTTAGAGGAAATGTGCAGCCAAAATGATCAAATAAGGTGGACAGAGAGACTGATAACAGGCAGATAACAGTCTTTTTTTCTTAAGTTTATTTCTAGCTTGACCTCAAAAAACTGTGGAAACA
>NW_024619257.1:0-3162 GCF_008729295.1 Plectropomus leopardus | reverse complement strand
TGTGAGTTTGGCCTCAAAGTCGGCAGGTAAGCAAAGTTCCAGTTCTGTAGGTATGACACCTCCACACAACATTTCAAAGTACGTTTTACTTTGAATAAGAAAATCAGTTAATGTGGTCCTTTCTTATAGTCTGGTGATGTGCGGGTATGTCACGTGTTGATTGTGCAACAAAGACATACATTGGAGGTTTCTATGATGTATAGATCTCCTGATGTCTCCTTGAGTCTTTGCAGGAACTCAGGTGACAGCTCCTTGCCCCAAATGAGTCGAAAGTTAACTCAAACTGTTGGTCGGACAATAAAATCTGTCGTGATTTAGTTCTGCTTACAAGAGTTGTAAGTTCAACAAGGCAGTTAGGTCCACTGGCTGACCCCGAGGTTCATCTAAGGAATCTCCAAAAGAAGTTTCAGTTTTGGGTAGGCATTTGAATATGTTCTTATCAAGAATTGTCCTCACCATCCACTACAATGGATTTTAAGCAAAAGTTAACAGAAATATAAAAACTCAAGTGAAGTTCAGACTTGACAAAAAAAAAACAAGAATTGTAGCAAAGTATAATTACTTTATGACTTTCCACCACTGACCATGTGTATCATCTGTAAAGTACAGATTTCATTGAATTTTTCAAAGCAAACAGGATCTGACATTCTGAGCTCATCCAACAGCAATAAACTTTTACTAATCTTTCTTATTTTGTGGTAAAAATCTGAGTACTTGTGGCACAATGACCTGTTGCACACATTGCAAAAGTGTTGTTCTTCTGAGGGAAAACTTTGACTGCTGACTGTATTCCAGGTGTTGCCTGACTGTGTCCATTGGCTCAGTGTTGACTTCCATTAACACAAAGGGAGATTACAACAGAGGCTGAGGTTGTTCACTCTGCGTATGTCCATTCATCAACTGATGACATGAATCCATCTTCTTGTTAACAGAGAGGTTCAAATCACTGATGTCAAGCAGCATTTACAAACACAGAGGTGATGCCAAGTTTTTGCTTAAGACAGCTGAAGACACAGGGAGGCTATTTGAAGGAACACACAATCTGGATGCTTCCTCCGTATCAAGCAATATCCCCTGGAAACCAGAGCTCCCTGCCGAGCTCCTGTTGGCAGCCTATGCATATTTCATGAAATCAGAAGCTGATTAGCTGAATAGGTGTGAATAGTTGCATTCAACAAATCAATCACTGACATAAAGAAACATCCTTTTTTTTAAAGTAAAAATTCAGGTGAAAGTTTTACATTACAACCCTAACCCTACATTAGACATGATCACACAGCTCTGCAGCTCAGACATAAAATGCCTCAAAGTTGTTTTTGTAAAATAATACAGAGATGAACGCTGATTCAGACATGTCAGCTTCATTCAGTTCAAATAAGAGCCTCTCTATGAATTGCCAAATAGCAATTTTGATGATGAATGTTGAAAACTTCATGTGTCTTTTACACTCAGATATCAGTTTACTGGGTGGACCTGTGGCACAATGTGGCACAATGTTTAAGCTCAACAGAAGTTGAGCTTAAACATTGTTACAACTCTGGCTCAGGGGAAAAAACATAAAGGAGTCAGAGGCGTCAAATCAGTCACAAAAATCTATTTAATTTTACAAATTAACGATAAACTATGTCTTAAACAAAGGGAATGGTGGCTGAAGCCATTGTCTCTGATCCTGGCTGCTAGTTGAGAGAGAGAGAAGGAGGGGCTTGGCTCAAACTCTTGTAGACAACCCTCAGGTACAGCTGATCAGAGGCTGATGACTATATAGAGGTCAGGCAGTGCCACACAAACACACTTGGAGATATAGAGGTCAGGGAATGCCTCAAAGAACACAAAACAGTGTTAGTTCTGTACCTAACAACATGTTTGACAGTGGACTGTCCAAATTTGTCAACAGGTATGTGGCAGATGATTCTAGTTTCTACAAAAATCTGGTTTTAACAACAAAATACAATAAAACATAAACAAAAACCCTCACTATGTTTTAAATCTAATAAAAAATACCCTTCAGTCTATTCTCATATGGAGCTATTTTTTTAGACTGAGCAAATACACTGTCCTAATTTGGTCACATTTCAATTAATGTATGAAGTCATAAGTTCATTATTTGTTAATGGGTAGCCAAAGGAATTCATGATACATCCTGCATAATTCATGCATTAATTCATCATCAGTCATGCATTAGTTGAGCATTACATAAGCACATGATTTGTACCCTTATTATAAAGTGTTTCTAATTGTTGTTATTGACTCTGTTTCTGTAATAACACTGATTGCTGTGTTTATTCTGCTAACATTAAAGTTAGTGTTTGTAGCTGCGCGAGTCGTCATTACTGTTTTGAGGGCAGCGACCTGAATGGTACCTCATTAACTACAACGCAGCTCCTTATGGGCTGCTTGTTTTTTCAACTACGGTGCAGATAAGTGATTGACCTTAACTGCGAGGTTAAACACAAGACCTGATGACTACTTTAACTTCAAACAAAAATTATCTTTTATTTTGTTGTGATCATCAATTTTCCAAAAATATGCTTAGATTTTTTTCTTCTTGTACTGCGCTGGACTGCAACTAAAAATGTTAGAGTTCCTGCAGATTTTCAGATGACTTGTGCCTGGCTGCTGATAAATTCTCAAATTGAAAATATGTATGACTAAATAATATTAAAATGTATAAACATTTAGATGGACTGAATTATGTCCAACAACAAAAATTTACTCAGATGATCAACACAAACTGTTGTGTGCCTGATGCTCATTTTTGTCGCCTTGCCGGGTCATCTCCTCACTTTCTGATGAGCTCGCAAAACCATGACCTAAAAAGCTGTTTATTAATCTTATCTTCGCCTGAACCCTCAGATTAAACCTACAAGGATCTCACTCCTACTGTCACTTCAGAGATATTTTTTCTGATCACTGATTTACAAGATACACTTCGACAACTGTGACATGACTTCTCTGAAGATTTTCAAATGACTTTTACCTGCTGATACATTTCAAACTGACTAAAGTATGACCAACAACACAAAGTATTAGTATTTATGACATTTGCAGGGCTCATTTGAATATCTGTTATAATAACACGATGGAAGAAAAACAGACAAGCAAAAGCACACTGTTCTTTCTACTTTTGTTTTATAATAAAAGTAATAATAATAATTATAATAG
>NW_024619256.1:0-1896 GCF_008729295.1 Plectropomus leopardus | reverse complement strand
TACACACACACACACACACACACACACACACACACACACACACACACCTTTCCTCCCTCTCTTCTTTCTCGAGCCTCTCTCATTTCTTCGTCCTCTCAGCCGTAAAATCCATTCAATCTTTTCAGTCTGCAGATTTTCAGGATGTACAGTGAAAGTGAACACACTCACGCAGAGTACAGTTTATTTAGGTGGAAAACAGGGCGCAAACGAAACCCCAATGACACTTTCGTCCACAAAAAAACAGTTTTTCTTTCTTTTTTTACACATGTATGTGGGAGACATTGCCAAACTAAAGACTTTAGATAACTTGCTGACAATAGCGCTGCACCAAATGTCAATTTTGTATATTTGCTTCAAGTTAAAGTTTCGGCCAAATATCATATTTATAATATAAATGTCATATTTTAAGATATCATAAAATGTCTATTTTATCATTTTATCTTATCAGACATTATGGAAGATTATTTTTGCCATTTTAGCCTTTATTAGACAACATCAACGCCCTGTAACTGACTCGTTTTTGTGACCGAACCTTTGTCCCAATGGTACATGGAATTGATATTATCTGACAACAATCAAACAACATTTTTACTTATTTATTTTAATTTGGCATACTCGTTATACCAGAGGTTAGAATATCTCTAACAAACTGCAGCAGTATTATCCATCAGTGCACAGTTTCTACCACTCAGCCCGGTCAGAGTCGTGGTGGCACGCTCAGTGAAAACTCCCAGATGGCTTTCTCCCTTGATGCTTCCCTGAGCTCCTCCTGGGGGATCCTGAGGCACTCCCAGGCCAGATGGGATATGAAATCCCACCAGTGTGTTCTGGGTCAGCCCCGGGTTTCCCCCACAGTTGCCTGTAATACCTCCATGTGGAGAAACTGAGGGGGAATCCTAATCACCAACCACCAAAACTGGCTCCAAAGAAATCTGAACTCTGGTGCAACATTTAACTGCAACACACTTACTTATTTTGTTTTTCTATACAAAGAATAATTAAAATATTACTGGTTGCATTCTTTTGATCTATTTTGAGCTCCCTTTGGATGTCTGCGCTCTCTAATTTTGAGCCCAGACTCTCTGTGAGTAAATTTGCTTGTTTAAAACAACAACACATGCAGTCTCAGTCTGGAATGCAGATCGACTCGTAAATCGAGAGTTTCGTCCTCAGGTGCCTTACTCAACCCGAGAGTTTGGAACAACACCCAATCAACATGCCAATCCAGTCTTGCTTGGTTGCAGACCATTTAGCTCAGTGATTCAAATGGGTCTGGAGTCAGGCTCATTGATCGCTGCCTACACTAGTTAAAGAAACAATCGACTAATCACAGATTTGAACTGAAGGTGGGATCAAAATTAGGGTGTAATTTTCAAGCAGCAACCTCCAGGATGGTAAAATGAGGCCAGTGCTGGGAAACTGCAGTTCCTCTAATGGCCACTAGAGGCTGGCGAGTCGACCCACATGTTAAAATGCCCAAATTTAGAGGAAAAATATTCGTGTACAGCCCATTTTGTTTTTTTTGTTTTTTTAAGAGCTAATTTAAACATTTGTGGCTGTGAATGTTTTAACAACTCATCTGTTTACATTTTATTATGGCTTAAAGTTATTTCAAATTAAAGGAAGGTGGGTTTTCAGGCTTATTGTTTCCACTAATTTTCCAGTATGCTAAGCTAACCAGCTGCTAGCTCTGGGCTTACAGTCTTTTGTCTGACAGAGAACGATAAAACTGCATGAAATGTACAATATTAATAGTAAAAACACTTATGAGTGAGTATGAAGAAGGGGGCAAACAAACCCAAAGAGTCACAAACAATAACTACTGTGATTTTTCTCTCTCTGTCTCTTAGCCTCTCTCATTAGCGCTGATGTGTGTCAGCTAGCATAGCGGTTCAA
>NW_024619255.1:0-1908 GCF_008729295.1 Plectropomus leopardus | reverse complement strand
TGCAGTAGGTCCACTTCTTCCATTCTTACTTTTCACAACAAAAGCCCAAAACATACACACTGCATCACCGCTTACCAGAGGAAACTCATTTAACTTCCGATGCTCTGGTGATAAGTTTAATTTATTTCATAAATTTGCTTCAGATTTGGCTCCGGCCTCTAATCTAAGTTTGCATTTAACATAATACATTTGTATTTAAATTAAATTTGCTGAAACAAATGCATATGTGGAACAAAAAAGGTTATTAATCATTTTGGCCAGTAAAAAATTATGTTTGGCTTTTGGACTTTTTCATCAACTTGCCACCTTAGTTATTGAGTCAGGAAAATAAATTTCAGACACTGGACACGAAAAAGACATAAATATTAATAATCAGTATACTAGTACAGCTGTCACCACTGCTGATGTATGAAACAGCCATCTTGGATTTTAAGATCGGGGGAGCTGAGGTTCCTTCAACCTCCCAAATCAGAAACATAACTTAAGATGAAATTTTCGACTGAGAGCTAAGAAATTCTGACTTTCCAGTGCAAATGGAGAGCACCGTTAAAGCTCACAAACGCACTTAAGTTGAAAAAACAACTTCCCAACTGGGGAACTGAACTGAATGCCCCTAACAGGCCAAAAAAAAAAAAGACGTAATGCAAGCCTATACTAAAAATGAATGAATGCATCAAATACTACTAAACACAGGAGGGATAAAATCCCAAAGAAAATAATATTTGGTCTTGAGTTCTAGTAAGCTCTCAGTTTAGAGTCACTGACCAGGCACCAGGCATTTAATCAGTCCCCATAATACATGTGAATACTTCATGTGTAATGTTGCAATCCTCTTCCAAACACACACACACACGCACACGCACACGCACACGCACACGCATACACATGCACAAGCACCATAACCACTGAAGAATGCCACAAAAATAATCAATGGTTGCAATAATTAAGGGGCAGCTTTGGCAGAGCTCTTCTAATCCTGCGCATAAATGATTTTGGTTAATGAGGGAGCGTTTACAGTAACAACACAGATGCAGTCAACCCAATCCAGGCGGCCGGTGGCTGCCAATAAACACAGCCTGGCACCCGTTTGCCCATTGATCAGTCGGGGTGGTCAGGGTCACTGTGTGGGAGCGCCATCATTATGAGAGGTTGCCTTCCATATTGGCTTTGTAATCAAAGAGAAAAGCAGGATTACAGAGCATATTAAGGGCGGAGAGTTAAATCACAGTGGCTCTGACCATGTGAAGACGATTAATAAGTTTGAGTGTTGGTGTTATAAAGATCCAGTGATCTAAAAGGGTTTTCTTTTGTGTCAATTTAACATTGCCCATGATTATTCAGCCATTGCTTGGACTGTCAGAAAAGCTTTTGCTCACTTGATTTCTCCGCAGGGACATCCCTTTATTCAAACCCAATGACTGACCCATAATACATCTTAACCCAATCACTCCATCTCTACTTAGCCCATAGTCCACTGAAAAGCCATCTCAAGTCATAATCAATTGCAGCTAAATCAATAACTCCTGGGAGAAGAGAGAACACAGTGACTATACTCTCACTGTCATTCAGTTCACTCCATCTGTCACTGTTGTCTGTTAGCTGCTTCAGTTCTATTGTCTGCAGCATGATGTTATCTGTCAGACTCACACAAATGCGAGCACAACATGCACAATTATGTCAGCACACTGCTCCTTCGCATCGGCCTTTCAAGGCAAAATTTCCCTCAATGTGCTGATTTTAATTACGTAGCACCTTGAACGCTGCTTGCGTTTTATTAACTCTCACTTCACAGCTCCACTGCACACAAGATACTCTTTTCTAATATCAACATTCCCCGCGAACCAATAAAAGATGTGATTTAAAACGATTTAATCACATCTACACATGTTGACATTTGTCGTTACGACC
>NW_024619254.1:0-3591 GCF_008729295.1 Plectropomus leopardus | reverse complement strand
TATATATATATATGCGTCCCTGCTTTTTGCAGATGATGTGGTTCTGTTGGCTCCGTCACACATCCAGCATGCACTGGGGCGGTTTGCAGCAGAGTGTTAAGCGGTCGGGATGAGAGTCAGCATCTCCAATCACCAACCACATCTCTGGGGCCATGGTTCTCTGCCAGAAAACGGTGGACTGTTCCCTCTGGCTAGGGAGTGAGTTGCTGCCCCAAGTGAAGGAGTTCAAGTAACTTGGGGTCTTGTTCACGACTGTGGGTAGAATGTAGCATGAGATGGACAGACGGTTTGGTGCGGCATCCACAGTGAGGCGGGAGTTGCATTGGACTGTTGCGGTAAAGAAGGAGCTGAGCCGGAAGGCGAAGCTCTTAATTTACCAGTCTATCTATGTTCCAACCCTCACCTATGGTCATGAGCTCTGGGAATTGAATGAGATTGCGGATACAAGTAGCCGAGATGAGCTTCCTTCGGAGGATGGCTGGGCCTTAGAGATAGGATGAGGAGCTCAGACATCCAGGAGGAGCTTGAAGTAGAGCCGCTGCTCCTTTGCATCGAAAGAGGGCATCTGATCAGGATCCAGGAACGTCCTACTGGCAGACCCAGGCAGACCCAGAACACACTGGGGGGAATACATATCTCATCTGGCCTGGGAACTCTCAATATATGTTACATATTTACTGGACATGGACACACATGGACAGACGTGGACACACACAGACAGACTGGAGTCTCTTTGTTCCAATGAAGGACGTTCATGAGTTCTCACGCCAGCGTCAGTGTTGAGTTAGTATTATCCCCGGTGAACTGAACTGTGCGACTGCAGGACATGGAGGACCAGAGTGTCTCAGTCACATGTGGAGGGACACTCAGCTGTTCAAAAACCTTTGCCCTCGTAGTGTCTCCACAGTAACTAAAATAAACACTAAGGAGTTTCAGTTCAACAAAAAAAAAAAAATGTTTTTATTGATTAAGAGGGAAAAGTGAGGTGGGTCCCCCAGGAGGAACTAGAAAGAATAATTTAAGCAGTTTTCTCCTGAGTTCTGGACTGTGGTGATGTTATATATGGACATGCTACTGCTTACTGTCTTTTAGACCTTGGATGTGGTCTATCACTCTGCCCTCAGACACATCATTATTGATAATTTTGATACTCACTGTTTCCTGTACAATAATGTTGATTGGCCCTCTCCTGCAGAGGGACGTAATAAATATTGGCATGAATTTATTTTCAAAGCCCTTATTGGTAAGGTACCACCATACATCTCAACAATGTTAGACTGGCCCCTATGCAGTGAAATGTTTGACTCATGCTTAGGTCCCCTGCGTTTGTTCTGACCTTAAAAGTCTACCTTTCCCTTACTGTTCCTTATTCTTGAAATGACCTTCCACATACTTTAAAGATTGATACACTCTCAACCCAGGCACATTTCAAAACCATGATCAGAAACCACTGAATATCAATATGTACCTGTTTAATGCGATTGTCTTTGTTTTAATCCTTGTTTTTATGTTTGTTTGTTTTTATTTTCTCTGTTTTTATATTTGTTTTTATTGTGTGTTTTCTGTGATGCACTTGATTGGTGTAAACAACAGCATGTTCCAATTCCTGCCAATATCCAGCAACTTGTGCACAGCTACTGAAGAGAAGTGGGCCAGCACTCCACAGTCCACAATCAGCAAGCTAATCAGCTCTATGTGAGGGACATGTGTCACACTGCATGAGGCAAAGGGTGGTCATACTAGATACTGACAACTCTTTGAGATAACATACTTTTTACCCAGAAGTTACAGTACTGTTTTAATGGTGAAAAATTATTTGTTAATACTAACCAGATTTATTATAAACTAATGATAAGAACAATGTTTTGGTTGCCAGGTTTTGCCTGATCCTCCTCTTGTTTGCATTTAAGCTCATTATGCTGAAGCCTCAAATGACCATTTTGATAATTTATTTGTCCTCTGACTTTCTGGAAAAACACAGCAAAGCCTTTTGACCAACAATGTGTCTTAACAACTTGAGTATAGCTTGAACTGAATAACAGCAATTTAAAAACTTGTGACTCTTTAAAATGACTTTAGTAATGACTTGACCTTTGAATTAAGCACCAGCCAGATGCACCTTTTACAGGGGGGAAACCCAAATGTTGTTCTCATTAAAGGTTTAAAACTGATGTGGGAAGCATGAGTAATTTTTTAATAACCATTAAATGGTAAATGGACCTGCACTAGAACTTTTCTCTTCATTCGACCACTCAAAGCACTTTCACAGTACAAGTTACTTTTGTAACACTGACTCAAATGCACTTACAAAGTATTGGAACAGCCATCGGGAGCAAGTTGGGGTTCAGTGCCTTGCCCCAACTGCCAACCTTCTGACTAGTAGATAACCTACTCTAGCCCCTGAACCACAGCTGCCCATTATGAAAGCCAGCAGGAGAAATCAGTCAGTGCACTTATAGGGAGGGCAGGTGGGGAGGTGGATGGGCCCCACAAACAAATGACTTTCGCGCAGGAGTCCAGACTTCACTTCCCATGTGGACATTTGTGGTTTTTTCTCTACACATTACAATGTGCTTCTTTGGCCAAAATCTAACTGACTGTGACATTGTTGCCTAATCCCAACCATTGTGGCAGTTCACGCTGTTGTGTAAACGTAAGGACTGTGCTGCTTCATCCCACCATGCGCTTTTGTTGACATCACCATAACAGCATTTCTGAGTGCAATCAGCTGACGCAGTGGGATGCCTAAAACATCATAAATAGATGTGTAAGGTCACTGACACCATGTGACACATTGGCATGAAAACATGTTGTTTTTTTTTTTGTTTTTTTTACAATCATAGTTATAATTATGATTATAATTAGAAGCTCACTATAGTTTAGATTTATGAGTGAGAAAATGTATGGGAAATATCCTAATAAAAAATACATTCTTTTGCCAAGTGAAAAAGACAGATTTAAATTGGGTGTTTCAGCTCTTCTGTCAGGTTTGGAAAAAATTGGAAGCATTTGTTATGAATAAGAATAAAGATAAAAAAAAGATTTCCACAATCAGCTGACAATTGGCAAGACTTGACCACTTTTTTTAAAATTCCTCCTGTCTCCAAGTGTGTGTACACCTTGTCTTGACAGTGCATGATTTTAGGGTTGGCTTTTGGTGCAGTGGGACTGGACGAGGTAATGAGCACTTTGAGCCTTTTCAAGTTGCCCACCATCAGTGTGTGATTGGGGTGTAGTATGCCTCCCCTTTGCCTAGTAGCAAGTGTTCCCTCAGGGAGAATGCTGCCAGCTCACTCATTTTCCTTTTCAAGTGCATTCAACACTATCCACAGCAGTCCACACTCATCCAGTCCTGACAGCTTTTATGATGACAAACTGGACTTGTAATTACCTATGTGGCAGATCACTGTATGTGCTGCAAAATGGCACTCCATTGAGTATGAGTCTGTAACAATGGTAATTATATACAGAATCACAACTGACTGTTTTCTATGTTGTTGGACTCCTGTTTGATAGCAGCTCATGAACTAAGCACTTAATAATCCTTTATTTAGGGGAACAATTATATAGAGTATTTTATATAAATAAATA
>NW_024619253.1:0-6361 GCF_008729295.1 Plectropomus leopardus | reverse complement strand
TGAGAAATATGTAAATCATTTTTTTCTGCAGTCTGTTGTGACGTCTTCAAATGTCTCGTTTTGTCAAATAACTTTTACGTGTGAATTGATTATCAAAACAGACACTGAATCAATACATAAATTACCTGATCAAAGTTTTAGGTTGGTATTATTATTGTTGTTATATTGTTAGTAAATATTAATGAAACTCATTGATATTTTATCTCTTTATTCTTTTATTGTAAATGTGCACCTTTAATCATGATTTTATGATTTATTCTCTGTAAAGAGTCGCCCTGTTTGTTGTATGAAATGTGAAAAATAAAGCTGACTCGTCTCGCCGTCTGAGATCTGGACTGTTTTATGTTCAAACTGATTAACCCTTTGAAACCTGAGCATGTTGGCTCGATTTATTCCAAAAACATGAGAAGAAGGCAACAAGCAACTTAACAAGAAATAGCCCAAAAATTAGTAGAAAAAAAAAGAATTGAGATTACCCCAAAAAAAAGCCAAAAGAAAAGAAAAAACAACCAAGAAAATGACTTTGAAAATGTAAAAGTTCAATAACATTCATATTTTTTCTGTAATATAAATTTTAAATTAAAAGTACAGTGATGAATATAGTTCTCTTAACATTTCTCCCTTTTGTAAAAAAAAAAAAATAGAATTTTTTTTTAAATTTGTGGATTATTTTGAGCCAAGTAGCTCATTGCTTTCTACGGAAGCCCTGAGGGGCAAGTGAGAATTCTTTTTTTCTGGTGCTTCATTTCCCAAGTCCAATTTTTTTTGGTTCATGTGTAAAATAGAGTTACATTTTTTTAGTTATTTTTTTGCGAGGAAAAAATAAAAATTTGGGGCGAGAAATGTTTTTAATTTTTTTTTTGGCGTGAAAAAAAAATCTGTTTCTTTTTGTTCTGTTCCATTTAAATGCCAGGTTTCTGTCATGATGCCACTATGTTCTTAGATTTACAAAAAATACACAAAATAAACTAAATGCAAAGAAGATTTTTTTTTAATTGTAGCTGCAGACAGTCTGGGATATTCAATATGTCAATGATCAGCAGCAGCATTGACCGTGACAGTCACGGTGGAAACAGCGTGTATTTTCTCCGTGTGCCAAATATGGTCAAAAACATCTGGTGGAAAAAAGTAAAAAATGACAAACAATAAGAAGGCGGACGCAGAGGTAAAACATGGAGCGTTAATTATGGAGGATTTAGATTCAGGAGTGAAAACAGAGGAAACTTCAGCTGCTCACCTGCTGCCGCTCCTCGGATGAGACGAAAGACAGACGGAGCAGGACGGAGACGCTTGAGGGACATCTTCCCGGTGGGAATGACGGACGTTGTTCAGCAACTCTTCGGTCGTTCTGAATACACGAAGAAAACCGAGAAACATCAAGACTTTAACCACTTTGATATCACACACACATATCACACTGCACACAAAGTCAAGCTTTAAAAATATTACAAACTAATATTATTTTCAACTTTTAACCAACATTAGTCTTAATCATAAATATCAAATATTCTTTTCATTTCAGAATGTTAACCCTTTAAATGCCAGGTTTTTGTCATAATGCCACTATGTTTTTACATATAAATAAAACACACACACACACAGACACACAAAAAAAACCTCACAAAAATGAAGTATTTTCAACCAGGTTTCCTGCAGATCTTTAAAAAGTACTGAGAGGCATTGAATTCACTGATCTAAAATTAAGACCTAAATTGCTCTAAAATTGTCTAAAATCAGTCTTTCATATTTTTTTAGTACATGAGAGATAGATTTTTTTTTCTCATGTTGCATTTTAACATCTGAAATTAAGCGGTAACGTCTATTTTTTGTTAAATAATTTACCAAATTCGTCTTCTCAAACTCAAAATGATAAGAATCCAGGTAATGCAAAATCAGCAGGAAAATCAGCCATTAATGCCACATTTTTCCACTTAATCTGGTAAACCAAACAGATTATTATAATAAAATGTTCATGTCTTTCATGTGCTCCACTCTAAAAGGTTTTTTGGTATAGCTAATGTAACGTTTCCAAAACTGAAGCAGCGACTCCGCCCGCTTCTTCAGTTTTGGTTAAATTTTATTGCAAGTGGCATTAAAAAAATCTTAAGTCTTAAATCCAATTTGCCTCAGACTGTAGGAAACCTGTAATACTACATGTAAAGTAGATTTTTTTTTAATTGTAGCTGCTGACAGTCTGGGATCTGTCAGTGTGTGAGTGTAGCTGCTGACAGTCTGGGATATGTCAGTGTGTGAGTGTAGCTGCTGACAGTCTGGGATATGTCAGTGATCAGCAGCTACATTGACTGTGACAGGTCACCTAGTGGAAATAGCATGTATTTCCTCCATATGCCAAATATGGTCAAAATGACCTCATCAGGTGGAAAATAGTCAAAATGACAAATTCAGAGTCAAAAGCCCAGAATGACACCCAGAAATAATACAAGTCCTGTTTTTCTGCTCTGATGGCTGTGGGATCAAAAATGTCAGTTTGAATGGGTTTCAATGGAGCATTTTTGGACCTGAACAGTCTGAATGTAACTATTTAGTTTCCACAGTGTATTTTAGACTTATTGTAGGAGCTGAGCTGCAAATTCACTGATTACACTCAAATACACAATCTGGACTACATTTAGGACACATGCATCAACACACACACAGTTATCACAACAGGAAGAAGAAAAGAGACTAAAATGAAGCAGTCGGTCCCTGATATAGAGAGCGAGAGAACTGAAACATCGGTGGCTCATAAAAATGGCGTCACAATTATTACTTGATGTTAACGGTATAGTAATTTTATATATCACACATGAAAAAGTGGCGATACGTTGAGTACATTCGATACATCGGCCTTCGCTTTGGTGAAAGGCTTTAAAAAAACAGCTTTCATGAGGGAAACAGGTTACGCCTGCACACTTACTCCGTGCCACACAAGTTTATTTCCGACGTTTCGACCCTGAAACAATATTATCGTGCAGTTTTCTATTAACTGAATTTTTAGTTTGCAAAAAAAGTAAAAATATTGAAAAATGCTGAAAAAAATCTCAGCTGTTAAAGTAACTGAAGCCTTCAGATAAATGTAATGGAGTACAAATTGTCCATGAAAAGTAGACTCAGGTACCTCAAGTGTGTACTTGCAGTACTTGCAACACAGTACTTAACTGTATTTAGTTACACTCCACCACTATATCTGGGACGCGTGCAGCTCGTCTCGGAGCCGAGGTCGTGACTGAGCTGTTTTCTTGCTGAGGTTTTAAAGTACAAACGGCTCATAAATTCTGATGCGGACGCAGACAGCTCGGGTTTATTTTTGGCAGTCTGGGTAACATCTATAGGATTGTTGGCTGGCGTGCGCACATGAGCGGGATGCCAACACAAAGGGCGAGAGGCTCCAGCAGCTTTTTTTTTTAAGTGTCCGCTCCTGCAGGCGTGAAACCGAGCGACTGTGCACGAAAACAACAGCTCAGAGGGGTTCGTGCACGACTGCTTTGTGTGCATTTGATTGGAATAAATATTATTTTGGAGTTTTTGGTTTCTGCAAACCTGATCTGAAGGACGCCGTGTGAAACTGGCCTGCAGCCCACATGCCTGCAGACTCACTCACGCAAACACTTTCAGACTTCAGCAAACTAAAACTACGTGTACAATCGCTCTGTGTGTCTCTCTCCGTAATCAGGAACATTTCACAGCTGGCGGGAAAACAAAAAATAACAAAGCTCTATCTGTCATGGCAGCCTGAAAAACGTGATGCCAATCAGTCTGTAACTGTGTGTGCCGGCGCTCCGCATCCAGTTCAAACCAGTTTGTGTTTATCAGGCGGACAGACGCTGCCTGTATGGAGGAAGCCAAAACATTGTTCATGTGACCTCTGCTTTGTGTGTGCGCGAGCTTTTTGTCCCGAGAGCGGTGTGTAACTACATAAGAGTCAAGGTAAAACTCCAGAGACGTGATGAACGGCTGGATTTTTATAGAAGAAGAAGAAGAAGTGCTGACTGGGCGCCTGCGACTCGTCAGGAGCAGCCAGTTCACTCGATTAGTCACAAGTTCCTACTGCTGAGTGATGATAATGGATCTGAGTCCGGTCTGTCTGCTCACCAACGCACACATGACTGTGCAGAAACATTATACTGCAGTGGAAAAAGTACTCACGGTACAAGTACTAACACAACTGTGTTCAAAGTTAAGGTCTAAGGGTTTAGGTTTAAGTCAGAGTTTATACACAATTCTACTAAGAAATTTCCATGAATTTTAAAGACAAACACACTAAAAAGACCACTGATGCTACTTATCGGTTCTTTTTCTTTATTTTATATATTGTTTTTGAACCCTTTAAAACCTGAGCACATCGGCTTGATTTCTTTCAGAAACACAGAAAGAAGCAAACAAGCAACTTAACAAGAAATGGCCAAAAACTGAGCAAGAAATTAGTAAAAATATATCTATTTTTTTAAATTACAAGTAAACTGCCTTTAAATAAGCAAAAAATTAATTAAATCAAATTTAAAAATTAAAGAAAAAATGAAAGAAAAACAATAAAAACAGACAAAAAAATTATAATATGATTATATATGTAGTTTTGTTTACATTTTTCACTTTTTTTAAAATAATAATTTATTTTATTTAAAGCCTCGGAAAAAACATTAAGGGTGAACCGTTATTTTCAAAGGTACCGAGGTAAATACAACAAACAATTATCAAAACAGAAAAATACAAGGCTTTTACTATATATATAAATATATGAACATAATACAAATAAAATGCAAAAATAAAAATAAAAATAAAAATAGAATATCTAATACTTGCCAACAGTTAATTGTCAGGTAATTTCTTTGTCACCTTTTACTGTTTTTTTTTTTTAGCAATTTCGGGGACATTTCTTGCTAAGTTGCTCTCATGTTTTTCTCCATGTTTTCAAAAGAAATCTAACAATTTTCCAGGTTTCAGAGGTTTAAAGGCGTAAATAGCACAAGAAAACACAAGTCGATCCAGGTGTTAAAGGGTTAAATTAGATCAGGATTTCTAAAGAAAACACGCCACACCTGTGGGCCCTATATTCGTATGTGAATTATTAATGTTGCGAACACAAATGTCAGTTTTTGTAGCCTGCTAGAATAATTAAACAGCTTTTTGTGTTGATGCATGTGTCCTAAATGTAGTCCAGATTGTGTATTTGAGTGTAATCAGTGAATTTGCAGCTCAGCTCCTACAATAAGTCTAAAATACACTGTGGAAACTAAATAGTTACATTCAGACTGTTCAGGTCCAAAAATGCCCCATTGAAACCCATTCAAACTGACATTTTTGATCCCACAGCCATCAGAGCAGAAAAACATCTAAAACAAAGCAGCATCATGACAAAAACCTGGCATTTAAAAGGTTACAAATCTTTAAAAAAAAAAAAAAAACATATATATTAGTGAATATTTGATAATTATGAGTGATGTTGGTTAAAATTAAACTCAATGAAAGAGGAAAATCATAATGTGTTAAATAAAAGCGGGCCTAAAGGGTTAACAACAAGGCAACAGCAGGAAAATGATCTGAGCAAAGTAAACAGGCAGAGACTCAGCAGTTAACAAATGAGCGGGAAACTGCACACATGCAGAAAACACCAAAAAACACCAACTCACGAGTAAAATCTGAACAAATGTAACACAAGCGGTGAAGCCAACAACAATCCAAACACTGAGAACCAAAGTCAACCCGAACCGAACCACAAAACACCGAGTTTTCAGCCAAACAGGAAGCAGCAGCGGCGGACACTCACCTGCGGCCTGCGGCCTGCGGCCTCCGCACCCAGCCAGACCCGACAACGAACCCCGAATCCCGGCTCACCCACAGCTGTGCGCCCGGCCTCCAGCTCCAGGACATCCAGAATCTCTCCTTCACATCATCTTAAAATGACCAAAAACACAGAAATTGCGGATCAGCTGCGGATCAGCTGCGGCAGCACGACGCGAACACCTCCAGGTCATTTCCGACTATAGTTTCCGCGCGGCGCACCTGCGCGGCTTTTACTGGACGCCGCAGATTTGAATGAGCCAATGAGCGTGAAGCATTTCAGCCAATAGAAGCGCGGCATAATGGCGCGTTCACTTACACTGGGAAACCGGACGATCCGATTTTTAGAAAACTTAAAAAAAAACAACTTATTATAACTTTATGAAAAATAAAGTTTGGTGTCCAACCGGAGGATAACACAGCAGAGTTTGGGATTAAATATTGAACTATTTTCAGGAAATATGGTATTCACAAATGCTGTTTTTAAAAAAGGCTTTTTGACTGTGCAAATAATGAATAAATAAAATATATCAAAATAAATGTATATATATATACCTGATGAGTAAATAAAATAAATAAAATA
>NW_024619252.1:0-1509 GCF_008729295.1 Plectropomus leopardus | reverse complement strand
ATTTTTGGCAACATATTATACAAATATACTATACTATGGCTTTTTTTTCAAAATTTTGGACGACATGCTATATACTTAAACTTTTTTCATATCATTTTGGATGACATACTATACAATGACTATTTTGATGATTTTTGACAAAAAACAATGACTTTGATGTCATCATGTCTCACATCCTACTACACATTACCTTTTATGATGAGTTTTGACATTGTATATTACTTTTTTGATGATTTTTTGACAAAAACAATACTATGACTTCGTTTTGATGATGTTTGACATCATAAAATACCATAACTTTATTTGATGACTTTTCATCATTAGGTTTGACATCATACTACAATTGGACTTTTTTGGATGATTATTTGAAAACAAACAACACTGACTTTTTTTTAAGTGATGTCTGACATCATACTATACTGACTTTTTTTTAATGATTTTTGACCACATATTATGCTATGACTTTTCCTGATGATTTTTGATGACAAAGTATAAAATGAATGTTTTTTTTATGATGTTTGACAACATACTATGCCTGAAGTCGATGGCCATGTCTTTATGGCCAAAAAACTAAAGACAAGGCCATCGACTTCAGGAAAACCTCCCACTCTACCTCCCCTACTATTATTAAGGGCTCACTTGTTGAGACAGTGGAGTGCTGCAAATACCTGGGAACAGCGATCAACAAAAATTTGACTAATGACTTCACCACGTCTGCAATCTGCAAAAAGGGCCTGCAAAGACTTTACTTTCTGCGCACACTAAATACTTTTAATGTGGACAAGACTCTGATGGTTTTATTTTATAAATCCTTTATTGAGTCAATTTTAACTTTCTGTATCATTTCTTGGTATGGGAACCTCATGATGCAGAACAAAAAATGTCTGTCCGACATTGTCAAAGTAGCCAGTAAAATAACTGGCATACAGCAGCTTTCCTTGGCAGCTATTTATGAAAGACAAGTTTTGCGCAAAGTGTAGTCAATCTTGATCACTTTCTCCTAGAAGAATTTACTCTTCTCCCTTCTGGGCGGGTTTACAGGTTCCCCAGGGTTAGAAGCATCAGGTTTAAATTTTCCTTTGTTCCCTGTGCAATTAATGCACTCAATTTGAGTCTCGTTTTAGCTTGAACGGTGACTTAAACAGGAAGATCTTATTCTTTTTATTGGTTTTATTCTTTTATCCTCATGGTTGTTGTGTTACTGCTGTGATTGTATGTTATGTCTACTTATTTATTTGTTTTAACTTTACTGTTAATCAGTTTTCCCCTTAAGGGACAATAAAGATCTGATCTGAACTATGACATTTTCCATGGCTTTTGACGACGCATTATACTGTGACTTTTTTTGGTGATTTTTGACAACAAACAATACTATTACTTTTTTGATGATTTTTTGACAAATGCAACAGTATGAGATTTTGTAATTATTATTTACATCATACTATATTAGTACTTTTCTAATTATTTTTGTACATCATACTTAACTATGACAATTTCTGATGATTTTTT
>NW_024619251.1:0-1192 GCF_008729295.1 Plectropomus leopardus | reverse complement strand
ACACACATATATATACATGTAAACTTAAATGTAAAGTTAAGGTCAAAGAAACTTGAGCTCTTTAATATCAACTGCTTCTGTTGAAGGTGTGAAGTGGACCGACATGCACCGCATGGCTGACAAGGTTCACCTGGAGGAGCTTGTGAAGACTGGCATCCTGAATGGTAATGTGGAGGACATGATGAAGGTCCACCTGGGCTCCGTCTTCATGCCCCACGGCCTGGGACACCTGCTGGGCATCGACGTACACGACGTGGGAGGATACCCTGAGGTAAGAGAATAGGACTTAAACTCTGAGATTGCTCCCATCACAACCAGCCATTGGTTAGTGCTGTAACAGTCAAAGTCTTTAGACAGGAGAAGAAAATGCATTCCTGTTCCTCCAAAACTGATGTGTCATCAATAATAGAGAGACGCTTGGTGCAGGAGTGAGAGCGAAACAAAAAGAGGCCAAGCTGCAGGAACAAGTTCAGGATGAGGACAGGAGAGGAGGGAAGGTAAAATGTTGTCTGAACTCTGAACACAGACGGTTCCAGGTTGCGCTGGATGATTTTGCACAGTTATGCACTTCTGACAACTAAATAGAGAAGACGGTTAACCCACAGAAGCCCTGGTTGAACCACTGAGTGTTCAGCAGCATAAAGTGTCAGTGAGAGAAGTACACTTCTGAGGCAGGGCTCACCAAATGTGAATGCAGTGCTCAGTCAGTCTGTGGGTACAAGACAAACAATACTGTGGGCTACTTTCAATTACAGTCAGACTTGTTGGAGACGACTTAATGAACGGACATCGTTCATCTTTAATGACAGAATTTTTTTTCTTCCTATCTGGGTAGAAAAGTTTTGAGCAGTGAACCTGAAGACTCAGCTGAAACACCATCAAATGAAATTCTTTAATGTGAGCTGCCAGAGAAACTCTGGCATATTTTATGGCTTGAAGAACTGATTCACAAAAAATATTCAACACTTGGAAAAACTGTTTCCTGTGGCAGTGTGTCTGTGCTACAGGAGCAACCTCTGTTTGGTCTGGGCTGCAGACATCCTACCATATATTTCATCCAAAATATAAATCCTAGCTCAATACTATAATTAAAGGATGCCGCTTCAGAGTCTTTTTAACAGTGCAGCTGCGGTTTCACGAACTGTACTGTTGTCAAGGGGGTGGAGCGTGTCAACGAGCCTGGACTGAGGAG
>NW_024619250.1:0-1157 GCF_008729295.1 Plectropomus leopardus | reverse complement strand
CTATAGTCACATTAGCAGCTCTGTGAGGCTGCACTTTGGCAGAGTGATGCTTTTAGCGACTGCAGGAAACAAACTTAAAGTCTCTGAGAGACTGAGGCTGGCCGATTGTGTGACACGCTGAGATCCAAAAATATGTTCAAAAACGTGATTAATGAAAGGGAATCAACTTAAAATGTGCACAAGCTTAGAGTCAAAATAATCACAGCGATCAAAAAAAAAAGTGCGGTCAACAAAAACACGGTGACTAACTTCACGGTCTTTCTCCTATCAACGCGACATGAAAACATCACCACCCGTATCCATGTGACCCAACTCTCCCAATAACCATAATCATGAAACTAATAAATAATAATATCCTAAAACACAAACAAAAAACATTTACCATATCAAAATATAACCCATCCCAAATCAATATTTAAAAATTCTCTCTTGTCTTAATTAATTCATGGCTTCTGCAAATGCTTTTAGCTAAATGCTAACATGCTGACAGGCACAGTTAAGCCCTTTTAACGCAGAGATCAACTTTAATGGGACAGGGCCCGCCTGTCTGCAGGTAATTTATAAAATTTTTAACACATTTTTAATACAAAACAGTTTTCAATCACGTTTCAATTCCATTATTTAAATTATTTATTTAATATTTAAAACATAATTGTCACAACATTGTATGGCATAAAAATGTCATTCTATAAACAAAGTTCAAAACATGGAAATGGCTTTGAAAAAGAGCTTAAAAATAATATAATAGAATTTTGTAACATAGTTTTAGATATATAAATCTGATTTATATATCTATTTTTTGCAATTTGTGAAACATTTAGTAACTAGTTGCTCACTGAGTTCTTCCCCATGTTTTTGATTAATTGATTTTTGATTAATTTTTCAAAATCACAATTAATGGCAGAATTTCAATAGTTAATCACGAGTAATCACAGTTTTTAATCACGTTTTCAACTCCATTTCCAATTAGTCATGTGACTCGTGTATTTATTCACGGGTGAATACACATGTAAATTCACTGAACGAACCTGAAGAAGCCGCAGCTGAAACATGTCGCTTGCTCTGAATAAATTCACAGTAAAGACATTCAGCATGCAGTAGTTTACTTTGTTTTTCAAAAAAACAAATGCGTTAATTATGGACCTTAATCGCATCGC
>NW_024619249.1:0-1006 GCF_008729295.1 Plectropomus leopardus | reverse complement strand
AAAAAAAAAAAAAAAATGGACGAAACTTCAGAAGTCAGAAATTTTTCAAGGACAGACTAAAGCAACACTGTAAAATCACAGTACAGACAATCAGTAAGAAATTTACGGATACAGTAGTACTGAAAAGAACCTAATCCAGGAGCCATTCCAAAAGAAGATTCCTTCTTTGCTATGTACTTGAGTTTGATCAGACTTGAACCAAAGCCACCATGCTTGTTAATCTATGAGTTGGCTGAGGGGCAGTGTATCAGCAATAATTACTCTATAACTAAACGGAAAAACAAGACAGTAAAACTGTGTGTCTAACCATTACCATATGTGAACCTTGCATTGGCAGCATTTGATAGCAGTTTAAATCGAGACATCTTAGCTTTTGATAGCAGCCCTGCATCTACCTAGAAACCCACCGCCAACCCCCTCCAAACTCCTACAGTCGTGCTGTTTTACTGCTATCCAAGGCAGAGTATTTACAGGCCTACTTTGGCCTATGGCAGGGCATTAACCACAGAATGGTATGTGGCTGCATGAGGCTTCACAGGGTTTCGTGAGAGTCAGGATTCAGCAGTCCATATGACAATGCAAAAAAATTGTGAGGGACTTGGTTTGCCACAGGAATTTGCATCTAAAGTTTGCAGATCTGCAGTTTTATTCCTTGAAACCTGGATCGACATCAGTTTTCTTGTGCCGTGTTGAGATGCCTTCCACAAGCTATTTATCCCTTGAAACTTAAGCAAGTTGGTTTGATTTCTTTCAAAAACAAGAGGAAAAAGGCCATGAGCAACTTGACAAGAAATAGCCCAAAAGCTGCAAGAAATTAGTCAAAGGTGACAAGAAAATGACAAAACTTTCTATCTTGATTGTTTTTGTTTTTTGCTTCTTCTTCTTTTGGCTTATTTTCAGATAATTTTCTTTTTTTTCTTTTTATCCTTTTCTTTTCATGCTCATTTTTGGGGCATGTCTTCTTTAGCTGCTCATTGTTTTCTAGCCATGTTTTTTAAAAGAAGTC
>NW_024619248.1:0-3682 GCF_008729295.1 Plectropomus leopardus | reverse complement strand
AAAAACAACATATATATATATATATATATATATATATATAGCAGGCGCCCCAGCACTGATTAATTACAAACTTTTTGTCTTTTGTTCATGAAACTTTGATAATTTATGCAATCTTTTTTTTCTTTTTTATGAGTGATTGTAGTTATTTAATAGGGGAGGTATCTCCATAAGCCATTTTGTCTTCTAACCTCTCCTTCACAGTATCTATTTTCATTTTCTGTCTTTTCTATAAGTATGTGTGTAAAAATAAAAAACTAAATAATGAAACCACTGAAAATGTACATCCATGAGCTCTATATGTTGTTGTTTGTAATATGTGTTTGTGTTCGTGTTTGTTTCCCAGCGAGGCTTCAGGTTCAGGTACGGCTGTGAGGGTCCGTCTCACGGCGGTCTGCCAGGAGCCTCCAGTGAGAAGAACAGGAAGACATACCCCACCGTCAAGGTAATGCTTCCTGTCAGTTACTGCTCACTCAGCACTCACACTAAACTCAGGCCACGTTTGGACGATACGGCCCCACTAAAAACAGAAAAGTCTGTCTTTTATCTTTTTAAACTGCGTTCGTATGATAACATTGTGAAAATTATCTTGTGCACATGGATCTGCAAAAACATCCAAAAACACTGTAGTATGCATGCCAGGCCAGTAGTTGGCGGTGTAATTGTGATCACACCATAGAAGAACGCCACGCGCACGTGTGAAGTGCAGCTGTGACGTCATCGTTCCCATTGGCTCGGCGCATCGCCAGTTTACACGGCGACAGAAGGGGTGGCGTTTTCAAAAAAATTACACTCTGGAACCAGGTTTCAAAAGTTTGCTTTTTCAGGACCCTAAAACACTGTTGTCGTTTGAACGATAGCCCAAACTGCGACTAAAGTTTAACATTTCACACAAGAACTGTTACCATGTAAATGGCCCCTAAATCTGCACACGTTTTGATGCAAAGCCTTTAGTTTGTTGTCAACGACTGCTGATTTCTTCAGTTTGTATTCAGGTGTTGCTCAGAAGGATCTTTGTCTCTGTCAGTCAGTTTCAGTCTGGTTGAAACATCGTCCACAGTACACTGTGGAAACAAAATCGTTACATTCAGACTGTTAAGGTAAAAAAAATGCTCCATTGAAACCCATTCAAACTGACAGTTTTGATCCCACAGCCACCAAAGCAGAAAAACATGACTTGTATTATTTCTGGGTCTCATTCTGGGCTTTTGCTTTGTAATTTTTACTATTTTCCACCTGATGATGTCATTTTTACCATATTTGGCATATGGAGAAAATACATGCTATTTCCACTAGGTGACCTGTCACAATAAATGTTGCTGCAAATCACTGACATATCCCAGGCTGTGATAACTTAATAATACTAAACTACCTACCTGAAAATAAGTAATTTTTGTGTTTTTTTCTAATCTAAAATCATCATGGCATAATGACAAAACCTGGCATTTAAAGGGTTAAAATTCTGAAAATTAACGAATATTTGATATTTATGATTAGAACTGATGTTGGTTAAAAAAATAATTCAAGGAAAGTAGAAAATAATATAAATGCGTAATACTTTTTAAAGCTTGATTTTGAAAAGCGCATTTTGTGCGCAGAGTGATATGAGTGTATGTGATATGAAAGGGGGGCCTACGAAGTCTTTCTACAACCTAAAAGCATCAAAAACCATTAACACATATCGAGTAGTCCTCTCAGACATCTGACTGGATCAGTCAAACTTTGGCGACAAACGTTTGAACCTCGGTGTATGTCGGTGACGTCACACAGCCTCAGATTGAACTGTGAGGTCGTAACGATCACATGTGAACCTCCAGCTGCAGGTCTGTGGGTGAGCTCACCTGCCTGGCATCAAAAAGCCGAATTGACGGCAGGTAACATTTAAACGTCACTCCAGTGTAAAAAGATGAGGCTAAAAATAAAGTCCAGGAAGTAATAAAAACTATTTGATGCACAAAGGAGAGTGAGAGCTGTGAAGGCAGAGTGAGTGTGGTCGCCTTTTGTTTGCAGGATCACTCTTGTTTCCTGTGAGCTCACTTTCTGTTTGTGAAGCAGTCGTGCGGTTTGTTTGGAGTTTGAGACAAACAAAATATATATCATGCAAATAGACTTAAAGAGAACAAATGTGCTGTGATTCACTCAAACACACAACTTCAAGTTTTCTCTGCTGTCGTACGATGCAACAAAAGATTTGGCTGTTTCCAGACATTTCTTTTTTTGACCACCTAAACCACATTTGGGTGAACATCCTTATAGCTCGTCCTTATTTGCTCTTGTGTGCTTTCTGTTTCTACTTCTTTTTTTCCTAGTTGTATATACCGCTTACTGTTGCTCATGTCTGTCCTTGTGCTGCAACATTTTTGACCTTAGAAATAAAATAAAATAAAAAAATGTTAATGTTTTTAGCCTTGTTGTAGCCTGTAGCTCTCTGTGTGGGAGCTGTGTTCACGTATGCACGCTCACACAAGACCAACAAGAGGTCACACTATCTGCACGCCAGTGTTTACATGTTACCTGCAAACCTTCCCCCACACAGTAGTTTCAAATTCAACAAAGGGACTTGTTGCTTGCTGCTAACTCCCCAAGTCTCTCTCTCTCTCTGTGCATAGCACATAATAAACACTGCTGTGCAGATACTGCAAACTCTCACTGGTCTCACATGAGTGTGCATACTTGAATGCAGCTTTCATACTCGGAGCTACAGGCTATAACAAGGCTAAAATCATGACCCCAGTGACGTTTTTCAAAACAGCTTGGAACGTCAGGGCTTCAGGACACTTGTATTACTTTGGACGAGCAGTATGGAGACATTTTGTTTTATTATGTTTTATGTTACAATATTTCTTAACATTTGAATCCTGTTTTGCTTTATTTGTTTGGGAGATGCCTGCAGTGCCTTTTTCCTGTGAACCTCCTGCAGTTTTTTTGTGGACTATAAAACTTCATCTGACATGACGGGGAGTACACATGGGTGAAACATCCCTTTAAATGTGAATATTTGTTTTAATCTTGATGACAGTGAAAAATCTTTGGGTTGCAGGCTGTCTTCTTTTCTGACATAGTATTCACCAAACAATACATTGTATAAATCCAGAAAATATTTTTTTGCAAAACAAACATGAAAGCTAAAACAGCTCAGTGTGGTTCTGAGTCTGGCTGAAGCCAAAGTTTTACAACCCTCTCTGGTCCTGTCTGACTGCAGATTTAGGTGTCAAATTCAAAAATCAGAAGTTTATCTTGTATTACATTTTTGAAAGCATAAAGAAAATGATCATTTAGAAATTATGTTATCTGATTTTTTTTTCTTATCAACCAAAATACTATTGTATCAGTGTTAGAAATCTCCCACAAGCTCCATCTGCATATCAGATGACCCCGTGTGGTCTGCGGTTCTGGTTTAGACTCTCATATTTACAGGAGTTTATTTTTTATGTTGTTTCTGTTGGTGTTTGGAGTCTGAAGCTCCCACATGTTCCGACTAAAACCAGCGGACACGGGAAATCCCCAGATTCCTGCTACAGTCTGACTCTGTCCGTCTCTACTGACAGACTTAACTTTACTACGCACTTTACTTTAGAAATATATCTCAAAATTTGATTCACATGAGTCCAGATTTTACACACAGGTCCGCTGAAACATCTAATAATTTTTTAAAGCAAATAGTTGTCCAGCGATGTGAAATAGT
>NW_024619247.1:0-2825 GCF_008729295.1 Plectropomus leopardus | reverse complement strand
GTCTAATCAGAGACCAACAACCCACCCCTCCCTGCACCACTCCCTCCCTCCACGCAGCCATAGGATTTTCTCTCACTATTCAGGGGCTGATAGATGAGCCTCTCTTTGTATTTCAGCCATGCACTTTCTTAAATCTGAAAAGCCAATTCATCTTGGGCAAATGCAAGAGGAGGAGGGAGTAAACGAAAAACTTCAAAAGTCATTTTTTTCACTCCTTGCCAGCGCTCAAGTGTCATTCACAAGCTCTCTAAGCACTTTGTCTCTCCTTCATTAATTGTCCCAGCGCTTCACGTGCCTTGACTACAACCGAAAGCTGAGGAGATCTTCACTCGGCTATTCCCCTCTGTCTTGTTCTCTGTGTTGATAAGTTGACAATAGATATGGAACAGTCTGTTTCATTGGGGGAAAGATATCCTACAAAAAGAAGAGGGAATGTGTTTATGTTTCCTGATGGACTGGATTAATCTTTGCTTTTCAGGTACAGTGCTTTTCAGACATTCGAGCAAAGTAGTTTATCTACGCTTGCTGTCAAATAGAATTTAAGCATTTAGTGGGCCAGACAAATAACCAGTGTAATAAATCATCCTTTTTTGTGTAGTAGGGCATCAGAGAGGCTGCAGTGTGGACAGAGTATTTGATGTTTAGGCAGTTCCATTACACACATGTCAACAACATGTACAAAGTTTAATGGTCCTGTAGTGAACTGTAGTAGTTTTTTTTTGTTTTTTTTAACACACCCAGTAGCAAAATGAAAGCCTATTTTTCCAAGAAGATTATTTTTCAGGCAGCAACACAATATACACCACAGTATTTTCTTTTTCAAATCCCACAGTGTTTCACTGAGCCCATGTGTTGAGAGAGAAACGGTGTCATGTTTAATTAGCAAATTCTCACAGTGAATGTGGACACCTTGTTGACACATCCATTCCACATGAGCTATTGCTGATTCCTTTGAATGCAATTTACATAATTATACTTCATCCAGTCCTGTCGAGCACATGCCTCAAACACCATGTTGCTTGCAGCAAAACAGCACAAGGAGAAACAGCCATATTAACGCTCGTGGCAAGAAAACATAAATGTTGAAGCCGCCGCCGCCTCCTCCATCTGCATTGTATGAGACATGATGGTCTCTCTGCATGTACAGATATGACCCCCAACCCCCCATATGTGCACACACTAACACACAAAAACATAACACCGCCTCCTCCTAAAACATACACACAAAGAAAGAAAATCTCACTGCCTGAGAAAGATGACCTACATTTCTACAACGCTTTGCACTTACTGTACATATTTAAGTTGATCTGCCTCCAATATGCAAAACCCATAGTGTACCACCTCATTCCAAAACATAAATTCTAATTTACATGCACAATATTGCAAAACGAGACTCACCACCGGTGAGTCTATAAGCTCGATGGAAACATTCAAAGTCAAACAACACCCATCATCCCCAAAGAACAATGAAGCATGACAGTCTGAATTGCCAGAACGTACTGTCAGAGGGCTCCTCCAAAGCTCTCAGCATTGAATTTCCCTCTGAATCCTGTCTTGCTCATCTAATAACTTTGTTTATGTCTGCTATGGGACATGTCTGGAGAGACACCTTGAACACTGGGATACAGCTCTCAGTCCAAACATAAAGAGAGAAATGAAATATTCACCCGCCTGATTGTCTCCAAACTCCAGGAGAAGAATCAATAAAACATAACACTGGCTTCTTTCTGAGTTTAAGACTTCCGATGGGGTTTCAAACCCCCATGTGACATCGGAGGCTTTACTCTCGCATATGAAAACACCAGAGTTTTATTTTGATGTTTGAATTAATCAGCAGAGAGCATCTTCAGAACAAAAAGATCTGATGTTGCCTGTGGGATCTGTGGCCATCTGAGATTTCACAGTCTGTATTTAAAAGCATGTTTTGAAGAATGCATTTCAACAGCCAATAATAAGCTAAGGCGATCCATAGTGCCTAACACATCTGGTCTACAAAACTCAGCCAATCTTTTTTTCCTCATGTACTAAATATTTTTAATGTCCCGATCTATCGCCTCGTTGAGTAAAACTGACTTCAAAGACTTGTGTTAAAAATAAGTGTTGACTCGATAACCTCGCTGCATCGTGTGTTTAAACACCACTTTCATGTGAAGGTTAAGCCCCTGTGAAGTGTGTCATTTGTGGCAATACAATGGGGCAATTATGCGGACCGGGGTCAACATATGTACCAATGGAACACAAAGGACACACATAAATAGGGGAGGGAACTGTGACCCCATTACTGTGTTATCAGAGGTAAAAAGAAAAATCCTTTCAGCCCCAACTCTATAAATAACAGTTTCACAAAGACTGAAGACAATAATACTCTGGCTTTGTTCACATATGCATAACTGCAGCAGGGGGGGAAAACACAGAAATAGCTTCTTGTCATTACTTTATGTCAAAGGGATGTGCCATTTTGGAAATTACTGGCTTTCTTGCCAAGAGTTAAATAAAAAAAGATCAATACCACTCTCATATGCATGCCTAATGAAAGGCTACAGCTAGCAGACGGTTAGCTTAGCTTAGCACAAAGACTGGAAACGGGGGACACAATTAGCCTGGCACTGAACAAAGGTAATTAAATTTACCTATAGCAGCTCCACTAAAGCTCAATAATGAACTGGTTTTATTATGTAAGTTTAATCCATACAAACACAAAAGCCAGGCTAGCTGTTTGCCCCTAATGCCACTCTTTTCACTAAGCTAAGTTAAGCAGCTGCTAGCTTCACATTTAGCATACAAGTTTGAGAGTGGTATCTTTTTATCTAATTCTTATAACGAAA
>NW_024619246.1:0-4450 GCF_008729295.1 Plectropomus leopardus | reverse complement strand
TAGATTGCAACATGACGGTATTTGCCTTCAAGGTGCAGGTCTCTTGGTCTACAGACCTGGGATGCTGGTATTTCATCTGTCCAAAACAGGTGGATAACATTGGCTGTGGTTCCAGCACAACTGTCTGTAGCTAACAGGCAGACGGCACTCTCAAAACAACCTTGAATGCCACATTGTGAGTTTAGTATTCACCCTGTTAATTACGACGCCGCAAGCTTTAAAAACACATCTGAGACTCTGTGCCTTCATCTCATCTGAAGCTGTTGCCTCATTCTGGCCCCACTGCTTCACCCACCTGATAAAAGTGTACAGTGTTCATTCCTCATCATGATCTTTAGTCAGCTGGAACTGCATAGGCATTTGGAAAATTTACGCGCGCACACTTCGGCTTACAGAGGAGAGTCGTGAAGTAGTGAGAATGTGAAGAGAATGAGACAGTGCTGAAATACCGCTGACCTTTAAAGTGTTAGATGGCTATTACATGCTGCGTGATCTGGCTGCACCTTGAAGCGCAGGGCCACGTTATGGAATGCCGTGGTCCTTGGCTGTGAGCATTTTTTAGGACAAATGAATAATAATTAGACAAATAATGTCCAACAGCCTGCTGGCAGGCAAACAGCCTTGACATTAAAGATGCCATTAATCATTTACAAGCATTGCAGTTTCACTTTTCTCACTTTTCAAGAGAAGGAAAAAAAGGAGTGAGATACCCAGAGAGAAAACCACACAGGTCTGAGATTTTAGCTCTCGTCTGATCACATTTAAGAGAATATGAGTTTTTGCTTCCCAGAAGTTGATTTACAACAACCTGCACCCACTGCTGCATTAATCTTACCTACCCTTTTTGCCATTTTTTGTCCTTTTCTGTCACTTTTTTCATTGCAAACTATGTAGGAAGATGAAATTCCCATTTCTAATGTTACTTGAAAAAAACTCTTTTAATTGGCTGACTATAAGCATGGATGGTATGTAATACTTAATACCTTTATGCCTATAGTATACATTATATGATGGTTTAAGTTGCCTGTTCCACCCAGTAGAGACTCGAGACTGAGCCCCTATGGTGCGTGCTGTGCACTACATTCAATGATTTTAATTGGAAGAGGGTCACCTGTATTGATGATAGTATTGAAAAACATACCTTTAGGATTTCTAAATGCCCTGTTGTATCGTAATACCACGATATAACCTAAGCCTTGTTTCTTCAACTATTTGAAATACTGGACTTTTATTACTCACTAGGCAGGTTTCCATGACAGATTTGTTCAAAACTTGACCCTATTTTCGAAAAGTCGATTGAATATAATTGCGAGATGACTGAGCTTCCCTTGAGTGATGCTCTGCGACTTTTCCTCACATTCCAAGAAGAGTGGCAATGGATGTTCAACATTGGCAGGTTTATTTCTATTGCAGCCACAACACTAGCCGACTTTATTTCTGATCAGCTGCAATGTGCTGCAATGTGCAATGTAATGTGACATGCTCTGGGAGCGATAATGAAAAGGCAAGCCCTTATACGTAGGAGCGACCAGGTTAAAGGGATTTCTGGGAGGTGGTAGTCCATGATTTCACAGAGGAACTCAGAATTCAAAACTTCTGGATGATCCTCTCAACTTTTGAAGAGTTATGCAATACAATAACACCTCTTGTAGCTCCTGCTGCATCATGAGGGGACCAGTTCCTACTGACGAGCACATAGACATAGCATCATGTGACCTAGAAAAGCCAAAAAAAGTGTTTACAGTTACAGTTTTGCAAACTCACCTGAAATACCACCTCGTGCAAGAGCAAAAACTTTTTCTGCAACAAATGGGAATTTTTTTTAAATGAGTTGTATTTTGTATTCACAATTTAAATTTGCGCAATTTGAAGGTTAATGGAAACCTGCCCAGTGTTTGGCGCAAACATCCCCCCACTCCAGCAGTGTCTTTTAGCGCAGCTGTCTGTTCCACCAGTTTAGACAAGAGACTGAGCTCTGTTGGTGCATGCTGTGCACTACATACAATGGGCCTTATGCAACAATATTCTCTTAAATTTCTCTTATACTTTCTCTCCATTTTCTGATTTTTGGGTGACCGTTCTCCAACCCTAACCTAACAAACCTTTAAACTGCCTTTAAATCCTACTGCCTCAGCAAAGATCAGACCCTCAGCTGCTTAAAAAAGCCTTAAACATACATTATAACTGCTTAACCCATATTGGCCGGCTTCACTGGTTTAATAGGCAGTTTAATGTGAATGTAATGGACCACTCAACAATGTGTGTGACTGCAGATCCTCCTCTTTATTATCTGCACCCACACACTCAACACTACTGCAGACTAACAACAACCAGCCAACAACATGATAACAAACAGCCCTACAGAACTCAAAATTGGCGACTTTTAAGATTAATTCCACGTATTTTTCAAAAGAATTGACATAGTCACTGTGACATCACTTAGTTTGTGGACTGCTGCTTTAATTCTCCTTTCAGAAACACCATATTTACCGTATTTACAAGTTACGAGCACATGAATGGCCCTCCAAAGTTGTAAAAAGTGGGAAATCGGGAAATTTTGATGATACCTGTGTAGCAGAAAGGACAGAAAGCATGAAACCACCCAACCTATAAGCACACTCATGGTCCTTACATAATGTGGTTACAGGCAGTGTTCTTAACTGACACTGTCCTTTAGTCCTTCCACCACATTAAAGAAAAATGACAAATAAATCTACCTTCTACCTTCTTCTTCTACCTTTTGAGTTTCATGCACATGCAATCGCTTTTTCAAGTGGCACCGCCCGAGCATGTTGCCTATGGACAAGCTTGGTGCCATTATTGTAGGATAACAAAGCCACCAGTTATGTCCGAGCGTGTTCTCATCTGAGGCCGTCCATCCGTGTCCCTGTTGGACACGGAAGGTGGCTTTTGGCGTCACGCTTGTATGTCATAAGCACTGACAGAGCAGCAGTGCTTGTTGAGTTCGGAGTGAGAACGGACTTGTTTTTCATTCAGGGCTAATTTAAAGCTGTAGATGGCTGCACATTAAAGTGTAATTTGATTTCAGTTTTTTCTTTAACCTTCACTCCAGTATTAGAAATGCTGTGTGATAATGGTTGGTCATTTTTCTCTTTTTAAAGACGCCCCCAAAACACAAACTTTTGTTGTTTTGGATGAGCCTCTGCCTCTTTTAAGAGCTACTGGATCATTTGAACACTGTTTTTATATTGTTTATTTTATATTATCCATAAATAGCCAAGCATCGAGGCCTGATGTCGCTGTAATCAACCATAAACGGCATAGACATCACAACAGTAGCCCCATAATCCACTCTGGCAGGTGTGCCCACGCCAGCCTGTTACACATGACATTAAACTGAGCGTGCATTGATGTGAAATCTAATAAACAATTAAAGTATCTGCCTCAGTGATTTTTTTGTATTAATGCGTGTTGTTTTATTTATCCAAAGTGAAGTCATTGATGTTTTTGGTGCAGTCCATCTGATCTGATGCAGAGTCTCGTTCATCCTCTGATGTCTAAAGTACAACCTCTTGTTTTTCAATGAAAAGCATCAACTCTGAAAAACATCTGGGAGAAAAAAAAATCAAATGAATGAATCAATCAAGGCTGTAGACCTTTGAACATTTCAACCTGACTCATATATTAGAGCTTTTAAGAGTCACTTATGTTGAGTGAGGTTGATTGATGCTCAAAGAAGTGACACTTAATACCTGTACCCTCCATGTAGGCATGCTACAAATCACTTGTCAAGATATCCGTCATCAGTGGAGAGACCTCCGCTGTGAATTTCAATCTTCCGTTGGGAGTGACTCATCTGCTCTGGTTTCATGCTTTACCTGGAAGGGGGGATGCAGAAGCTTTGTGATTCTCAGAATTGATTATTACAGAGAGCTGCATCAAAATCTTTATGTGAGCTAATGTACGCATTCATTCCACTTAAATATCTTAAAAGCATTCTGCATCTGACATTTCTGTGTGTTTGCAGAGATGGGCACAAATACATCAAAAAGAGCGTTGTTATGAATTACAAATACTTGCTCATACAGTGTATCAAAATAAAATGCAAACTACTGGTATGAGAAAATGTATTTGAAATACAATTAATTTTCTAATAATTTGAAAATATGAATAAGAAAAATCTATATGTCCTTAATCTTTGGGTTACACAGGGTTAAGCCAATCAGAGGCAGACTAAGGCAGGGTAGGGCAGGTCATTCTTTGCTGTCGGATATGGAAATTTGCATGCTGCACAATGCAGTGGAAATGCACAAAAAGCAACTATCGACTGACTTTGTGAAATATCAGCACAGTGCAAGTACATATTTAATATCTCAAACTCTCAAAACCAATTGAACGTGTGCAAAAGACACAAAACACTACCACTAGCAGAGTATGATACAATACAAAATAAAGAACAAAAAGTCCCCCAAAATACAAATTACAAATA
>NW_024619245.1:0-2544 GCF_008729295.1 Plectropomus leopardus | reverse complement strand
GTGTGTGTGTGTGTGTGTGTGTGTGTGAGAGAGAGTGTGTGTCAGCACCCCCTTTCCCTTCTACCACCACAAAAATATCTGTGGAAAACACTGAATGCTCAAAATAAAAGCTCCAAATCTGAGCCAGCATCACAGCTATTTTTTACATGCCTCAACAATTTTATTCAAACCTTTGTGAAAAGATGCTGGTCTGATATTCCAGGGCCAAACCAGTCCCAAAAGGAGCCTGCCAAATCCTAGAGAGACTGGATAACACAACAGTTTTTTGCCCCTCGCTCCAAATAAAGTGTGTTTCTGTATCACTTTAAATATTATTGTAATGTAGCTGAAATAGCTATCATAACATGACAGCAGGGAGGGAGGAAAATGATCCAGAGTGCTTTGAGCCAGCATCAACACCGCATGTTTTTCAGAGATATTTCACAACGTATCAATTGTTAATTTAACATGACAGTCCTGGGTGCTGACGGCAGAACAAATCCCCATTATCCATTGTAGTTATTTTATGTCTCTATTTGCCCTCATATCGGGTTATCATGAAATTCCATTTCAGTATGAGTGTTCCTCTTCAGTATGTTTTTATTTTATCTCTGTGTCTGAGCACAGACTTGCAGAGCAGCTAGAACAGACTGAAGGTTTTGTCAGACATTGAGGGGGTTTCCCTTAACCCTCAAACTGAAATTGTGAATATAAGATAATATGCCTAATATGCCTGTTGCAGCTGCTGCAGCAACATTGGGTTCAACAGAAACAAAAGAAGAAACAAAAAAAAGGAAAAACAAGGAAATGACCTGGAAAAAGTGCTTACAAATTATAATAATCCTGTAATTTTATAAATACAGTTCTTTCCTAGCCTTTTTTCTTTTTTTCCCTAAACATTTTCCCCTAATTTTCCATATCTACTGATTTCTAGCAGTTTGTGGAATATTTCTCACTAAGTTGCTCACTGCGTTTTTTCCCAAGTTTCTGAAAGAAACTGCACCAGAGTGCTCTGGATTCACAGGTTAAAATATTTGCGAAAGATGTCTTAAAGCAGCACAAGAACAGTGATGTCGATCCAGGTTTTAAAGGGTTAATGAACACACTGTCGTGATTCAGTGCGCTGGAAAGAGCTGCTTTGCCCATCACTCATATATATGTTAAACCCACAGCAGCTGCACGGGGAGGAAAACAAACAATGCCCTTTATCTCTGAATTATTGGAGTTTATTGTAACAGTAAAGGAGGTCAAAAAGTCACTGTGTACTTGATGGATTCTTTGTGATGTTTTATTTAACCCCGCGTTTTAAATTGTAATGCTTAAAGCTCATAAAATCTTTCTATCATATAAACATTACAATGCTTTGGTGCTCTGTTTGATGTGTTTTTGTTCGTGATGTGTGAAGTGTTTTGATCGACTCTGCTCTTCCATTGTAGTCGACTACAGATGTCTGTTAGACTTTGTTTGACTCTTGAGAAAGACTCTCAGAAAATATCAAAAAAATATTTTGAATTCCAGCCTTCTCCTGTCGTCCTTATGTGAGCTAAAAGTTTGCATTTCCATATTAGCATAATCTGGGGCAGTTTTACTGAACATTTGAATATCTGTGGTAAATATTTGTGTTTGTGTTCCTGACTTTGGTCTTTTCTTCTGTTTTTTTTTTGTTTTTGTTCAGGATGACAGCCGCCTATCATCAGAGATGGACTCCGTTCACCCATGAGAGGTGAGTGTTTCTATATGAATATCGGGTTGTGTGTCTTTCAGTCCCGAACAAACAGGCCCCCTCCCTTTGGGTCTGGGAGCGTTTTGTAATAGGATCAGGACTGTCACGGGCCAGCTCCCTCCTCCCGGGGTCAGGGGGCGACCCAACTGACGATCAACAACAGTCGAGTTAAATACAAGCAAAACACAAAAAACTATTTCAGTTTCAGTTTCAGTTTCTTTATTGTCATTTCAATCTCACCTCACAGTGCGGACCAGAACGGTATTTCGTTGCAGTTGGCTCGTCATAATGCAGGAGAAAAACAGCAGCAAGGATGTTGTGCAGATAAAAACAGCGAGTATTTACATAAAAAGTACACACATAAATAGGAGTCACAAGAAACTACATATAAAAGTACTACGTAGGATATAAATTATTATTGCATATGTGTATTTTTTACAAAAAATGTATACTTTACAAGTTCGGGTTACTTTATTTGTGCCTGTAGGCAGATTTATTTTGCAGTATAAAGTGAAAGGCATTCATTTGACAGTTTTCAGACACCACTGACAACATGCAGGATACAAACATGACAAAAGATAAAAGATACAGGAAAAAACATAAACGGATACAACAATGAAAATGCCCCAGTGTTAAAAAAAAATGGTAAATTTGTAATAAATACCAATAAACAGATACAGATATTGAAGTACAACACATCACTAACAGCAAAGATGTGTAAATTCATACTAATAATTATAAAAAGAAGCAGTAATCTTTTCTAAAAAAATAAACTAACTCAAAGTTATTACCAAACCCATTCTCTCCTTTGCTCACCCGTTTGCACCACCCATCCTCCTTTA
>NW_024619244.1:0-1999 GCF_008729295.1 Plectropomus leopardus | reverse complement strand
TGTGTGTGTGTGTGTGTGTGTGTGTGTGTGTATGTGTAAGGACAACCATTTAGCCCTCTCTCTCTCTCACACACACACACACACACCTGAGCTGTGCATTGATGGGGCCCTCAGAGGCTGAAGCATTGATCATCTGCCTCTGCCTCACCTAAAGAATCGGATGGTAACTTAACTCAGTGGATGGGACTAAACACAGCGTTCACACACACACACACACACACACACACAGAATAAACAGAGAGGTATGAAAACAACTGTCTCTCTGTGCATGTGACAGACACACTCACACAGCACGTACACGTGTGAACCATGACTGACTGTTATTTCAGCCATGACCCTGCCCTGATCTTCATTATCCTCTCTTTAAACCTGATCTTTCTCACCGGGCGGACATTTTGGCTCAGAGGACAGGACGGGGGGGCGGGTGTAGGCTACTTGACAAATTGTTCAGGTCCAAAACAACCAAAACAAGTTACCCTTGAAGATAATTAAGAGGATTAATCTACCTAATACAGGTTTTTTTTTGGTTTTTCCTTTTTTTTTGGGGGGGTTACAGTAAATCCTAAAGATCATTTGAAAGCAACTTGAAATGGATGGGAAAAACATTCAGCCCACTCTCATTCCCCGATCATCCAATACCATTGTTTTGTCATGCCGCGAGCCACGAGCCATGATCCACGAGCCACGAGCCATAATCCACGAGCCATGAGCAATGAGCTCCAGCAGGGAGACACACTCATAACCTCTACTGAAGATATGAAGGATATTTCAACAACACAAATTATCTGAGTCTTATAAATGATAGAATATGCATCTCTATGGGCATAAATTGATTTTAACAATAACTTTAAATTTGTCGTTTCGGGTGATTTTTTTGAAATGCAAATCTAGATTTTCTTCTCCGCCGCTCCCTTTGGGTGTCCGTAGTCACAGTGGGCTGTGCCCTCCCACCATGCCTCCCTCCTAGAAACACACACACTCAACAGCATGACAGCAAGCGTGAATGACAACAAAGAGAAGGTTCCCAAAAAAGGCACAGTCTCGAACCGAACCAGTTCAAAACGACTCAGATCTCAAACAAATGGCAGTCCACCGCACAGTTTGTCTTGAGGTTGTGACAAATAAAGGCACGGCCAATTTATTTTAACATGTCAAACAGAGGCAGCAGCTGAGAGGGAGACGTGTCTCACTCTGAGATGCACGAGACCACGTCAGCCCGCTAACAACAACAAATGGTTAAAAGCAGCAGACAATTGGGAATCATTTTCCCATTGTGTCCCATATGACAGGAAAGAGACCCGCTGCAAATCTGTTACTAATGCAGTCGTGCTGCATATCGCGAAAAATATGATGCAAAATTCATGTCAATGTTTTGTCAAATTACTGCAACTCCCACAGACTCCTGTGACTGCATCACACCGACTCCACAGTGTCTCCATGAACTCTGCGTCTTTTTGTTTCTGTAGTCTCTCTCAGCTTCATGAATCTATCGTTGGAATGGGAACAGCAGTGCTCACTTTGAGACAGTGTCTCCTCTAACGGTGTTTTCTAGATGCAGAAAACGTGATGTAAATAGTTAAGTAATGAATTAACAAAGAGAACTTGAGAGAGAAGAACCCCTGACACCTGGCAACCACCCAGTCACTGCTACTTGAAAAGTTAGAGGTTGAAAAGTGTTGGAGAGGCTCTCAGGCGTCATTAGATAAAAAGAAGCATTTCATTTCAAGCACACGGAGACTCCCTGAAGGCAAGTCACGAGGCTCTGTGATTGTATCATAATTAATTAGACAATTTTTAGACATAGTTTATAAGTCACTAATGACTTTATTTATGCCTGATAAGTATTTAACAGCTGGCTCATATAGAAATACTCAGCTCTGAATAATTATGTGTCTGATTTTAGTGCAATTACCTGATTGAAAATTAGAAAAAAAATTCAAAATCTAAAAAAAATACATTTACGTCTTCACCCTCTTTATCTATCTATCCATCTATCTAT
>NW_024619243.1:0-4408 GCF_008729295.1 Plectropomus leopardus | reverse complement strand
CACACGCACACTAATGAAAAAGAGGCCTTTGGGAATAAGGGGTTAGTTTAACGTTAGGTTTTACTGCTCCTCATAACCCTAATCACTGTGATTATTATGCTGCTAGACTGAAGTGTGTGTGTCAGTGTCCTCAGCTGTTAAAGACATAGCAGCCACAACACACACACACACACACACACAGATTTGTGTTATGGAAATGACCCCCGTGTGTATGGAGTGTTGTGTTCTGCATTGTAGCCCAGCCAATGGCTAACAACCTCACCAGGAAATTAAAAACCATAAATTTTGCTTAGCGCTGATAGCAGCTCATCACACACACTCACACGCACATGCACGCACACACACACGCACACACACACACACACACACACACACACACACACAAAATCATTGCCATCCCTTGCTCCCCAAGTCAAAGAAGAGATCACACAACCCTGAGAAGGAGAGTGAAGGTATGAGGGATAAACTGTACGAAACTACACATCACTTAAATATGTCGACTGGTTGATATTCTGCTCCTTACTTACAGTTAATTATCTGCATTCAGTGTATCAGTGAGTGTAGTTTTGGTTTTGTTTGACAGATTTTGCCTTATTCACGAAAAATCTGTATGCACAGATTTGATCTCAAGGCTGTTTATATTCTACATTTTTCTTATTATCAACAAATAGACCCAAACCAACAATGAATGTAACCAAACTGCAAGTACTGTGTATGTTTGAAAAGCCAAAACACACCATGAAAAGCAAAAGCAAAGAACCAAATGTGGATTAATCTACTGCTGAAAATAGTCCCAACCAAATGCTTGTTTTCCATCCGTTTGAGTAACGTCATAAAATTGTTGACATGTTTGTCCTAAGTCATGCCTGAAGAGGAATCCTTCATGTCATGTTTTTAAGATGATAATCGTAGTTTGCAGTGATTTATGTGGTTATTAAGGTTACATTGAGGGCACATGATTAGACCAAGATTTCTAAATGTGAGTCAGAATTAGTAATAAGCTGTTTTTTTTCTTTTGCACCAAGACATTTACTGTATATATGTATATATACCCACCGCTCAAGCTGAAAAAACGCTGATTCAGGTCACTGGTCATTAAATTGCTTCAGGTAAAGTTCTGGATTATGAATGTTAGTGTTAATTGTGACTGCCCCATCGTTATTAATCTGGAAAATATTAAAAAAAGATAATATTTGGCTTAACAAATAGATAAACACAGAGGACTAATTATTGTATGCTCTATATGTTGGTTAAAATGTCTGTGTTGTTACTGTCTCTTGACATGAATTGTGTTCTAATAAAGAGAGCTGATTGGCTCTCAGCTGTTGTACTTCATCACTGCTCAACCTCTGGACTTTATTCGGTGTTTGCCTCATCTGCAGTATATTACGGACGTTCCCAGATTAGTTTTCTATCAACAGCAAAGCTTTCCCGTTTCCAATACATGCATGTTGGTGTTTTTGTTTAAGAAATAACTCAGTTGTACCAGCTTGTGAGGTCCATGTCTCAAACCAGCCCGGAACATGTAAGCTCAGCATTTATTGCAGGACACTGTGCAGGTGTTGCATTCGTTGTTAAAACTCCTGAAGGTCACTTAACTCATCACCTCGCTGTGAAATATGATCAAATCACCTTCTCCAGGGTCGGTGTGCTCGCCTGTGTTTGCGTCTGTTGTGGTGAGTGTGCGTGTGTGTGTGTGTGTGCATAGTGTAGTGTGTATGATACCTCACTTTTTCCTATTTCATACTGTACATGTGAGCAGCAGACTTATTCTTTCTCCATCTCTACACACTATTCAAGAGTATGCAGACTACCAGAAGACAGCAGGCGACAGAACTGTCTAAACAACAGTGTATTAACCAAATTGTTGCTCACAACTGTTTTCCTGAAGTTTCCACAAAGGTAGAGAAAATAAAACAGTTTGACAATCTTAACTTTAAGTTCGCTCTGTTTGATGTGGCTGAAAGTAGGGGTTGAGAGATTATCTGCCTGGACGATTATTGGGCTGATTTTGCCGATTATCTGTACTGGTGTTTTATTTTAATAATCGCCAATGAAATAAATAATGAAGATGTGTGCATATTACATTAACTAACACCAGGGAAGGCAGTCTGCAATACATGCAAAGAAAGTGTCAGCATGGGAGGAACTTTTAGTTTTTAAAACCTCAGGGAGCTATTTTTATTCATTTACCTTTTGATTTAAAATATCCGTGAATTTTATTTTAAAAAGTTCCTGAGAACTTCCTGTATATGATGCTAAAAGTTTTCGTTTTGATTAAACATTTGCTAAAGGCATTTTAACAGAGTTTTGTGTTGGAATTTTTATACACCAAATTTGGAATTTTGATAGAAATATTTCTGGATATAGCGACCATAACGACACCTTGTAAATATATAATTTTATAATTCAATTGTTATGAATTTCTGTGTGTTTAAAACAGAATTAATGTCTTTGTAATTCTGATATTAAGAGCTAAACCGAACCTACTCTATCGCAGATGAAGGCTTCAGACGGAGAGGAGGACGATGATGACGATGATGATTTCGATGAGGTTCCAGAGAAAGAGGGGTATGAGCCGCACATTCCAGAGCATCTACGAGCCGAGTATGGTACGCGTTCAACTTCACACACACGCACGCACGCACGCACGCACGCACGCACGCACGCACACACACACACACACACACACACACACACACACACGTGCATAAATAGTGAGGTTAAGCTACAAAAGAAGACCTGCTGCAGCCCTAATCTTTTAAGATTCACTCACTCACACACTCTGCAAACAAACACACACACTTCAAAGGCCCGCAGCAGCTGGTCATGTGCAGGTGAAGTGCTTCTGATATGGGTTTATTTATACAACCATGGTTAACCCTTTGAAACCTGGATCGACATCACTTTTCTTGTGCTGCATTCAGATGCCTTTTACGAGTATTTAACCCTTTGAGGCATATTGGTTTGATTTCTTTCCAGAACATGGGAAAAAGAGCAGTGAGAAAATTAACCAGAAATGTCACACAAATAGCAAGAAATTAGTAGATTTTGGATTTTTTTTTTAAAAAGCTAGGCAAAAAAATCTGGGGAGCTATATTTCTGATTATCATAATTATATATTTGAATTATTTAATAGAATATTTATATTCAAGTTTCTCACGCCACTAAATCTACATAGCAAACAGTGGTTTGCTGCTATATTGCTGCTATACTGCTATAATGCTCTGAATGTTACATACAGACCCTTTAAAGATGCATATTTAAGTGTGTGTGTGTGTGTGTGTTTGTGAGATAGAAAATAATGGATATAGCGACTGCAACGTCACACATTTTTTTGGACTCCTGTTTTAAAGCTATAAGTTTGGCATTTTGGCTGTTGCCATCTTTTTTCTTTTTTCTATTCTTTTTTCTATTTTGGTACGATGTACAGTATAACATATGCATTGGCAGCACTTTTTTGCCAATAACAATTTCATAACATGGGAATAACAATTGTTTTATTCACTATTATATGGCGGCTGATCTCGTCCTCTACTCCAAGGATAAGGGGCTCCCAAACCTCATTGTTTTTTCCAATTTGAAGACATTTTCGAAACCCAAAACAGGAACCCAGTATCTATATTTGTATATCTATGGATAGTTCTCCATGGATTCATCACTAAAATGAATCTTCACATCAGACAAGGTCAGTCAAGATTGTTAATGTAACAACGTTAACAACTGAAGCTTTAAATATCTAAAGCACAGCCTTACAGCTGGTGTGTTTATCCACTCAGGGTGATATTACAGTGAAGGCAAGCTCTTGATAGTCATCTGCACAGTACTTTTAGGCGTTTACCCAGGAAATGACAGCAACTTAAACGCCTATTGAGTTTAATCAGCTCACAGCTAGTGAGACAGTGAGACAGCGAGTTAGCTGTCTTCTGACTGCTAACTATGTGTTTTTGTCTGATTTGGAATGCAGCACAGCCTTGTAATGGAGACAGATAGTTTTTTTTTCCATGAGCATTTTCCCTGTGTATCTTTGATGGATATTGACCTGTCAACACATCCATTTTCCTTCACACAGTCATCAGTAGCTACATATGAACGGCTGTTTGGTGTTATTCCTTCTTGCTCTGTGGTTGCATTGGACTGGTATGAATCATGTCTCGCCTCCAGGCAGCAAGCTAGGTTAGAGGTCAAATGTTCAGGTCATTAACCGACTGCCGGCTCATGTTATTATTGCAGCGTCAGCTACGTGACAACATGTTTTTTCGGACTATATGATGGAATTTGAATGCTGTTGATATCATTATCAGCCGCCATGTGCGAGCTCCGGGCAAACACTAAACTCTCACAATGCTGCTCCGTCAGCCATATTCAAGCTCCTCTACATCACTCATACAGACTCATATGTGAACTT
>NW_024619242.1:0-6121 GCF_008729295.1 Plectropomus leopardus | reverse complement strand
AAGTCTTGTTAAGTTCATTCATTCCTTCATGTAATGACGATTTTTGGGCCCTATGCTTAAGCCTTCTCTGTTGGCGTTCCTATTTAGATCCATATGAACTTTTCTTTTTCTTCTATTCATAGTCGGGTTGCTTTCCTTCCCTCTCTTTTCTGTCTTTCTTTCTTCTTTTGGATGCCTGATTTCCCTTTCTCGGGCAAAGAATCCTAATGCTGGGGCAGACGAAACCATTTCGCACATTTATGGGCTCATTTATGCTCAACGTTAGATACATATATTAACCCTATAGAGCCCTCTGTCCGTACTCTGTGTTCATTTAATCTATATGCACATTTTTGTAAGGCTAACAGAAATGGCTGAAACGTAGATCATGGGGTCAGTGTAGGTTAGTTCAAGGGAGATATCACTCTGTAGGAGACAACAAAGGCACTTAAAAAATGTCAAAAGAGAAGTAACTGTGAAAATAACTTCTGCCCACATGTTGCAATGTATTTAATGGCTTCACAGACACCATCATTTACAACAATGTCTCTGTTAAAAGGTGTATTATTACAACCTTCTCCACCGTCGTCCCTTTTCTTGGTGAATGAAGCTTTTGATTATGCCCTTTAGTGTCATCTATTGTCTGTATATATGCCATCATAAAGGATGCATTGAATTATGAAGGAGGTGATGTTGACAATGTTTGGAATGAAGATATCTATTTACATACATTAAGGAAGCATAAATGATCCCTTAGTTGCATTTAAAGATGAATCTTGGTCAAGGAGTGAACTAAACTATTGTGCACATAAAGGGGTTAGAGGGGCCATAAGCTGAAAACACACTGGCCTTCAAAAAATAAACATAAAAGTAACATGTACATATTGCCTGTCAATATATTTCTTATTAATTACTTTAAAATTTATAATCTGAACAGTGAGATTATGGCATAAATTAACACAAAAGAAACACAGCTGTCTCCAGCTACAAGCGGACGAAGCTCGATGTTAACGGCTGTATTACAAACCGGTACCACATAATCAGAAGCATAAATAATGTATAAAATGGTCAGGTGATTGTTCTTATCTGTGTCGCTGTAACTGATCAGGTTATGATGTTAATCAAAACACAGGAAACATGGAGTGTGCAATGTCTGTGTGCAGCCAACTCATCACACGGCGCCGCTGTGTCAGTGACCTTCCGCATCTACTTATGATGTTTCAGGTATCCTTCTGTTGACGCTCAGGAATGCCCTTACCGTGATGTAAACAAATGCACATGGTGGAATGAAGCAGCATGGTCCCTGTGTTCACACAACAGCACAGACCGTCACGATGGTTGGGATTAGGCAACAAAGTCAAGGATGGTTAAGTTTAGGCAAAAACCGGTGTAGAAAAAAACCATACACTCATCCACATGGAAAGCAAACTCCAGACTCCTGCACGAAAGTCAGTTGTTTGTGGGACCCATCAACCACCCACCTGCCTAATAACCGCACTCGTGCTGCTCATATTATGTGCTTACAGGCAGTGTTATTACCCTTTAGCGTTTCACGCACATGCAACCGGTTCCGTCCAGTCGCGTTCTCAAGTGACACTGTCTGTGCGCATTGCATGTGGATGCACCAATTGCCAGCATACAATAACAACGCCACCGGTTTCTGTTAGAGCTCATTCTCATCTGACGTTGTTCAGCCGCGTTTGGTTGGACGCGGAAGGTGGCTATTGGCGTAACACTTGTACACTGAAAGCACTAATGGTGCATGCCCACTATACGTGACTACATGCAACCAGAAATCTTCTCCCATTCATTTTGATTTGGAAGCAGCTGAATACCTTTACAAAGCGTGCTGAGAACCCTGCAATGGGGACCAAGCTGGCAGCATGACATAAGTGACAATTTAAAAAATTAAAATGTAGCTCACGTCAGCACAGCTACTCAAGCTGCAGCTCCAGTGACTTTTTGAACAGCTTTGTGTAAATCCAGAAAATACTAAAGTGAAACTTTGTCTGGTAGAGAAGGGAGTGGGGGATTGTGGATGGATACAAGCAACCAGTGGGGCAGGGCAGTTGGGAATTGGGGCGTATTGGTTGCGTATAGTGGGCATGCACCGTAACAGAGTGGCGCTATTTGACAAGTTCTGAGTGAGAACGGGCTGCTGTGGTGCATGGACCGTACCACTTTGTCTTGCGATTAGACAGCTTCCAATATCTTTCTAACCAAAGTTCACTCTTTCAAATGATTTATTCACCCAATTTTGATTTAGATATGACACATATTACTTAGGAATTAAAAACAGCAAAACTTAACCAAAGTTAATTCCAGGCTTTTTAAGGGCCCCCCAGTGGGGCCCTGGGTCAGTCTGACCTCCACCCCCCACTTCACTGCAACACCCCTGATGACACAGAGTCACAGTAAATGTAAGTTAAGTTACATAGCGACATGTTGGAGCATTGACCTGCCCAGTGGTTGTAGACACGGGCACCGTTGCCGTTCCAAAGACTGCGACTGTGACTGCTCAAAAAGTATTTGCTTGTATTACACAAGCGGCAGGCAGTTGTTAGCACATACCATGCTAAGCTTTTTAACTTAACTTTTTTTCAGTGCCACAATAGCTTTTCGCTGAGTTGGAAAATCACAGGAGACAGGCTTAAAGCTGGTCCTTTGTTGTTGTTAGGCTGTCCTCCGGCCCCGAACAGTCGCACACACTCACATCCTCCCTCTCTGCATCTCTCTGGTGTCAATAGTCAGACAAAGCCCTGTCACTGGCTGCCATATGCCGCCCTGCTGTGCATAAAGAACAGCACTCTTTGAACTTCTGAGGGGGAAATCGAAACTTCTTCATGGTAAAAATATATAGAGAGTGTTTTTGGTATGGCGCTCAACAGCTGTTGAGGGTTTTGCCAGAGTTAAAACCTGCATCATGGTTGATATTTAATGCCACCAAATAACAAAAGCAAAACAAAATGTGAATGCAAATTAAAAAACATACACAAACATGAGTGTCTGAAAATATATTGTCTCGTTTACTCTCTTCCCCCTCTTTCTCTCCTCGCACACACACTTTTTATTCTGACAGGGAGTAGGCAGGACCGTAGCTAATTCAGAGAACAGGCTGTTTAAGTGTGTCTCTGCTATAATCTGATTAATCTGTCCATTCATACGCTCTCCTCCTCTCTCCTCTCCTCTCACAGATCTGTTTGAATCTATATGTGTGTCAGTGTGTAAGCATGCATGGCAATGTCCGTTAGTTTATGTGTGTGTGTGTGTGTGTGTGTGTGAGTGAGAGAGAGAGATTGCTGGGAAGAGGGTGACAAGGGGGTAAAGAAAAGAGCTCACACTTGGCCACTGACCCTTCTTTTGTCCACACACTGGTCACCTGTCATACACACACACACACACACACACACACACACACACACACACACACACACACACACACACACACACACACACACACACAAACAGTACTTTGCTGAATGCGGTTTAAACTAGAGAAAGTGGGGCACTCTCTTATCCTATGGGGGTTATTAAGGTGCTGACCGTGGACCACAACATCCTCGGATCAAGTTTTTTGCTCCATTGTCCATCTGTCCAATTGAGAGGCGGGCCCTCTGTGGTGGCAATGACAAGTGGTAGCCTATGTATCATCGCTCCAAAATTTGTGAGTTTACTTTGCAGCAAAGTCACAGTTAAGCTAAGGACAGATGATTGGTTGTTTGCTTAACAACAGTTTTTTAAAAAATGGCTGCAACCTACAAAACATGCTCTGTCTGATCGGGGCCGAAAACTTTATTTGCATGTTTGAGAACAGATGTACGAAGAGGTGAAGCGGGAATACTGACAAAAAAAAAACCTGTGCATTTCCACCAAAAGTTTTCGGTGTAGTACCTTTATAACCATAACAAACGTGCCTCGACCCGATATTGGTTTAGTGCTACCAACGCAGATAGGAGGTTGCTGTTACTTGCTGCTCTGCCAGCTCTCACTATATTTCCTTTTCACCGATGATGCAGAGGGAAACCTGCACCTCGTTTAATGTCCACAGAACAGAGTTGCATGCCAACATTGTCAGAACGAGAAAAAAACAAAAACAGGTTTGAAAGAAAGTCTTTCTCAACTGGATATTTAAAAGTAGCAGGTTTGTGCATTGAGTCCTTGTCAGGTAAGAGCAGGGCTATAGTTCTGTCTGAGCACACAGGAACGATGCTCCGCCATGTGGAAATACAAGATATGCAGTCCACGTAATCATGTTTAAATTTTTACACATTTTATAGTGCTTGAAGACACAATCGTCAATAAAAATGTATGCCATACAAGAGAGACAATAAAACAAATTAAATGGTCAAAGTTGTCATATTGACATTTAAGGTGTGATGATTGAATACCATCTTCAACTCATGAGTAACATGCAAGAAAACATTCCACTTTAAAAGTCGCTGGTAGCTGCACAGTGAATAAAATATTTCTCACACTCTAGATCTGAACTGTTAACTACTAACAGCAATAGAGGAACCCAAAAATATCTATATATATTTATATATTTTAAAATCTCAAGACACTTGTGACTGTTTCAGGGATGTCTCACTGATGTGTTTATTGTGAATGTTTCAGTCATAAATTCGTAATCATTTCCGTTCATAAAGGTGTTTAAAAGTGATTAAAAGGGTAATAAATGAGGTGTTAAAAAGGTAAAAAGTTTGATTTAAAAAGCGTGTCTAAAAGGTGCTTGCTTTTTACATTAAGTTCTTTGCTTAGTGCAGAATGTAACAGGACCGCAGTCTAGTGGGGGCATTTTGGGAAATGTGATGTGACGTAATGGGTCAGTGGCATTGAGGGTCAGAGCAACACGGCTATAGATGAAGAACATACAACGTCAGAGTAACGATATGCATTTGGTCCTCGAGGCTCACATGGTAATTGTCTTTTATTTGCTTGACTCTTATGTATAGTGTTGATGACGTGCCTTTACATGGACACCTGCGGGGCATTTTTCTTTTATTTAAGCTCATTTCTGTCATTCTAACGTGTGTCAGACTGCTAATCAATGGGCATTAGCATGAGAGACTTAAAGAGTGTCTGGATGTGTTTTTTAACTTTTATATTTTGTTGTAGTTTTCATAGTTTCTAAAGAAACGGAGAAATCATTACGAAGCATGGCCATTATTTCATCAGGCCGGTGTGGCTACACTTGTCATTTTGTGGGAAACCTATTTCTAAACATCTAGATTTGCTCTTTTGTTTCTGACGGACTGATGTGTTGTATTTGCTTTATTTACTAAAGTTATATTTAAATGCCATGTGACCACTGAATACGTTAGTGTAAACACAAAAGTCCTTTCTACAAGTGAATTGATTTGTGGAATCACAAAGTACATCTCAAGCCTTTTCTCCTCCTCATGTCTTTCCCTTTTTTGCTGATTAGCAGTTTCTGTCATAACAAAAATGCAGCATCATAACAGTGACTCACTGACTTCACTGGCACTTTTCCACTCTTTTATTAGCATTTCAATTTGTCACCAGGAACAATTCCCCACACACACGCAGCATCACTGACTAGTGATTTTTGGGGGGCTAAATCTTGTGGGAAAACAGAGATTTCTCTCTCAGCCATCCTCCATTGTTGAGTGTGAACAAACGAAGTGACCACAGCAGCCCGAGTCACACAATGACAGACAGCTTATTCAGCTACTTCATCTGTCGCAGCTCCCCAGGGACCACGCTCTGATCCTTTCCCAGAGCTCCATCTCTCTCTTTCACGTACTCTTTCTCCCCCTCTGTCTTCTTCTTTCCCTGATTGTCTTTCTCCTCTGACTCTGTTAATAAATGCACATGACTCTATTAAATGTATTCATCCTTATCCAACAGTAATGCATACACAGTCTTTATTAAAATAAGAGTTTTGGGGTTTGAAATTGGAAATCGAAGCTCTTAAAACAGAACACATTCCTCTACTCTCTTTGAGAAGGTGTTGTTTTGTTTTTTATTTTGTTTATTGTCATTTCTCCCCAGGGGTTAAAGCAGTTGTAAAGACAGAGTCATTCCTTCAGAGACACCAGCTCCCATCAGCAGCGCCTTCTGGTCATTACTGGTGCATCGTGGGAACAGCTTGGTGAGGACAATGATTGGTTAGAACAATGAA
>NW_024619241.1:0-5695 GCF_008729295.1 Plectropomus leopardus | reverse complement strand
ATTTTTGGTCCCGGTGTTAAGTTGCTGATTGCCATCTTCCCATCTTTTGGGAAGGTTTCAAAGGGATAAGCGGCCGTGTCTGGACGGTCTCCGGGTCTGTCTCACCTGTCTCGGGACTCATCTCGTCCAGCAGCTTCACCATGCCTTCTCCCTGCATGGAGGTCCAGTGTTTGATGGGCGAGCCTCCTCCGATCTTGCTGTACTGCTCCTGGATCTTTGGCGTGCGGCGCTTGGCGATGAACGGGCCGAGCTTGCTGCAAAACAAAAGGACAAATCGAATAGTTACAACCACACTCGTGGACTCTATTAGAGCCCATTATGAACGCTGAGATTTTATAACAGTAGGTTTATATAATAAATAAAACACTAGTGCTTTTTGCTGCTGCTTTGAAGTGACTCTTTGTTGTTCATCACGTCACCTATAAAAGCGAAAGTGTTTCCATTGCAGTTTGGTGAGATATGGCTTTTATCACCTGAAAGATCACCTCTGGCGAGCGTAAAAACTTCTTTTGCGATAAATGGGAGCGTTTTTTTGCCCGAAATGTACGTATTTCCATTAAGCGTATTTTATATTTGCAATTTCAATTTTAGTAGCATTTTCAGAGAAAAAACAGGGTGTGTCCCACGACACGTCTACAGTAAGTTTACTGCGTCCTTTTGTGCCGAAGAGGAAGATCTCGGTTTATCCCAAACATGTTTTTATTGTCTGCTCTGCTTTTTAACCTGCACAGCTTAACGTGACACAACAGAAAAACACACCGCCATCATCGCCATCAGTTAATGCCATCTTATTTACCGACAGGATGACGGCAGTCAAAAATGTGAATATCAGGTGATTGCGGCGCTACATAAAAAGTCAGAGAAGTTATAGCATCTCACCCTGAAGGGGACATGCATGTCTGTGCATGAAAACCAGTTTATAAAACGTCTTTGTGCTTCTGGTTTCAGCCACAACCTTGATATAAAACCTAAAACTTTTTTCTATTTTTCAGTTTTAAGTCATGTCTAAAATCACACGTGCTGTGATTAAATCATTATTCTGGATCAGGATGTCTGTTCAGGACTCCAGATTAATCTGAGGGGGTCACAGAGGATTAGAAGTGTATGAAAGAAAAACATGTATTTATATTTCTGTTCCCACAGAACGCTTTCTTTCTTTTCTCTACTCTAATTTTCTTTTTCCCCTTCTGAAACACTGGATACTTTCACATCAGATGACAAATCTTTTTTGTTGATCTTCTTGTAACTCACACCCACTCTAAAACCAGAACCTGTGACGCTGGGTCACAAGAAATTCATTTCAGGGAGTCACGAGTCAAACGGGTTGAGACAGACTTCTTCAGAAGGATCAGTTTTTTCTTCAGGTTAAAAAAAGCAGCAACAAGAAACACTTTGTTGTTTGGTTATTGTGAAGCAGACAAACAGAGCGCAGCGCGCACCCTGACTTTACAACAGGGATCCTGAACTTGCTTTGCTTTGGGGCCACTTTTGCAAAATAACAGGATGCATTTTCAGGGGTCAGTGTTTCAACGGCTTTAGGACATTTCTCAAATTTGAGGATGTTTCTAGGATTTTACATGTTTGTGGAATTTTAGGTCATTTTTAGGATTTCAGGACATTTCTAGCAAGCAGAATAACGCCCCAAAGACAATTTTTGGCGATGGAAAAACAGCATGGCCATTTAACAGAAATCCCTTAACCTCTGACGTCAAAATATCTGAGGGCAGAACAGTGTTGTGGGTATTCATGAGTCTCCCCTTTACAGACTTGCCCACTTTATGTCAGCCTCATGCAGCTTTTTGTAGTCATTTAACTTCTAATCGAGATAATCTGGTAAAATTTGCTTTATCTTTTTTAATATGGAATTCAAAATAGTTTTGTAATGCAAAATAATGGAATTGAAAACGTGTGATTAAAAATGCAATTAGTTGTAATTAACTATAGAAATTCTGCGATTAATAGCGATTTTAAAGATTATCCTTTGACAGCCCTAATATTTTCTCACCTCCACTTCAGCCAAAATAACTTAAATCTCAGCATCTGAAAAGTTTTTCTCTTTTTCTTTGTCGATGTTCGCAGGTCGACAGGATGCAGAGTCATTTTCACCTTCTTATGAGCAGGTGTGTACGCTGCTGATTATCAGAAGTGTGTTGCCGATCTACGATTGATTAGTATCATGAACAAACACACACATATTTACAATTAAACACAAGTTTCCAATATTGTTCATATTGTTGAATCCTTTTGTAGTTTTTTAGTATCAAGACTTTCATGTGCAAACCGACACACAGATTTACTAACAATTCATGAATGAGACTTAATATTCTGAGTGTGTGTGTGTGTGTGTGTGTGTGCACGCGCGTGCATACTTCTGTACGGGAAGTTTCATCAGGTCTGTGTCCATGAAGAGCCGCAGCAGGAAGTCGTGAACATCTTCTAGTTTTTCGGGTCCTCCCATGTTCAGCATCAAGACGCCCGTCTTCGGCTTCCTGCAGGCGCAAGAGATTCATAATCAATAATTCATATCTCAGAGGGCCTCGACTCACTGCACAAACATGTAGAGCTTATTGATTATTAACGATGGGTAATTAATGAGTCCGTCTATAAGTAAATCTTGCAATGTATTGATTTATATCTGCTAATGCACAAATGAATTGTGGGTATTTGATTGCTAATGCCATTATGTTAAAAAAAAACACAATTCATAGGAATTTGATATTTCTGCAAAGATAGTCTGAAGAGTGCTGCAGGATTTACGTTATTTTGTTTTCGCAGGCCAAACTGGAAGTTAACATCGCTGTGGTTCTGTCATCAAAGAGCAAATGTGATTTTTCATTTAAATTTTGTGAAAACTGATAAACATAACATAACATGATGCTTACACGTTTACATCTTCACGCCACCTTTACGACTTTTGAAGCTTAAATGCTATTTCTGGAAGTTAAAAGCTAATATTAGGCTATAGTGGAACTACATCATGGTCGCATGGCTTTAACGTCACAATCAACCAGCTAATATGAACTTGTCCATAAGTTCTGACGTGTGCCGTAATGCTTTCAGCTGCTCACTTCATCACCTGTGCAGATTCACACATGCACAACTCTGACTTCTGCTTCTTCATACACCTCTGTGCCTCCAATGTCCCTCAAGAATCTGCTGTCTCATTCATAATTATTGTTTGGTTATCATCTTCAAAGGGCAGATTACAGCCAAAAAAATGTTAGAAGCTGAGACGAGAAGGATCAAAAGACATCGAAAGAGAGCAGAGGAGCAAGGATCCACCATTGTCTGAGTCAACAGTGTTATAATCTGTAATTCTACTCTAAAAACATTACAGAGAGACAAATGAAACAAACTAGAGTTTTTCTACGTGCAGCTCCTGGTTTTTATTTGTCTTATGCACAGACAGAGGGTTGATGTGATACACGTTTCTGCAAATAGTGTCACTGAGTTACACTGATCTGCAGGTCACAACAAAGCGCTGGCCTGCCACTGAAGAGGAAGACTTCCTGCAAGTAAACATGAAAGCAATGCTGGTTTTATTCTCTCCAGAACTGGAATTACTGCTTTGTGGTTGTATGCCTCCGCCAACTAATTAACGCATCAGTCCAGACTCGTGTAAAATACGTAGTGAAATCTTCAAAGGAATTTAACAGAATGTATTAAATAAAATCCGGCAGACGACAGACGGCAAACCGGATGTCGTATTAGTGAACGACAGCAGGACGGTAAAATTAGGGAAGGCTGGCCGATAATAACGGTAACAGCAGACAGCATTGCTGTTACTGTAAAGTTAAAATATTTGAACTTTTTGGCTGTCCTTTTTAACCGGATATAGTATAGCTCCCACACAAGGAGGAAGCATAGCCGGTCTGGAAAAGGAAATACTCGGATTTGTAATATCAGAAAGTGAAATCCTACAGAAATGTTACAAGAAAAGCGGACATATGAATGAAAACATACAAACTGATAAATTCATGACTTTTGAAGGGAATTTTACTTTAGTTACCCTTTAGAGAGAATTTAATTTAATTTTAAGTTTACAATAAAATATGAGGAGAAAGCTTCCTTTTATGGTAATGCAAACTGCTAAAATAATTACATAAAACAGTGTTTTGTGCGGGTCACCTGTTCTCCTGCGTTTCTGGCGTCGCAGTCTGAGCTAAAGCTGCAGCGGTGGAGCGTCTCCGCACACTCAGACTGACGCTGCTCCTGGCAACTACGGCAGGAGAAGAAAACAAGTCATTCATTCATACATTTGCTTTATTAACCATTTGAAATTGAAACTGAAATCTTCCAAAAACATGGACAGAAAGCAATGAGCAACTTGAAAAGACAAGCACCCCTCCACCACCAAAAAAGGGGAACTGAACTTTTTTCTGAAGCCTAATTCTAATTATAGTTTTCTGGGCATTTTTCCCCCCAATCCTCCATTTCTAAAACAAAATTTTAGACAATTTTGTATTTATTTGACATCATTTTGTGTCTTCTTGTTTCTTTTTTGTCTCTTTGTCCTTGTTTTGTATCTCCGACTTATTTTTTTTCTCTTTTTTTGAGTGTGATGTGTCTCTTGGTATTCGTTTTCTGTCTTCATTTGCTCGTTTTTGTTTCTTTGTGTCTTATTTAGGTAATTTTTGAGGATGATTTTTGATCATTTTGCATCACCTTGTAGTCATTTTGTGACTCTTTATAGTCATTTTTGGTCATTTTGTGTCTCTTGCTAGACATTTTGTGTCTCTTTGTAATTGTTTTGTGCTTTATGTAGCTATTTTGTCAGGGTCCACAGATTATCGGCCTGACTGGTTTTTGGAATTATTTCTGGTTATTTCTTCTAATGATCAATGAAAAAAATAATTTATTAAAAAGGTACAAAGAACTTTTAATTATATAAAGTTTTCACTTTATAAAAAAAAGTTTCTGGGAACTTGCTGTACATGAAGTTTCATGTTTTTGATTAAACACATGCTATAAACATTAAAACAAAGTTTTGTGTTGGTGTTTGTTATACTCCAAAATCTTATTATTGACAAAGATTTTTATTTTAAATGCATATCAGTTCCAAATATCAGTTATCTGTCTCATTAACTACTAATAATCAGTATCAGTATGTCGATTATTTTGCGTCTACCTACAGTTCCTTTGCATATTTTTGTGCCATCTCATAATTGTGGTTTTTCAGAAACGTATCTCAAGCAGAATTTTATTTAAGTTCTGTCGGTCTGAAAAACATTTTAGATGCTAAAAAATATAGTCAAATATCAACTCTACAATGACCTCTGTGACATGAGGTCACACTGAGTAAACCTCAACACGTTTAAATAATAAGCACCACTGTCATAAAAGTTAGCGTAAAAAATAAATAAAAATACATATATTACGAGCTGCAGAGGGCACACCGAAAATATAATATTATAAATGTATTTAAAATAAAAAAGTTAGGAGCTGTAGTGTATCGCAGTGAGTGGTGCAGTACCTCGGAGCGCCGCCAGGAGGCCCGCTGCGATTATGCAAGTTCACAACACTGGAATTGTGTAACTCCGCGTGAATGTCTCTCACTCATCGCGTAAAACGTGCACCGTTACCGGCTGCGCGCGGTATTTACGGGTCCTGTAGCTGTTACTAAATGCGGTACAAGTACGGGATAAGTCCATTATATAACATTAACATTAAACTGTAACCTCCAGTCATGCTGGGG
>NW_024619240.1:0-1251 GCF_008729295.1 Plectropomus leopardus | reverse complement strand
GACTATTTTGTGCTTTCAAGTTATTAAAGGTATGGCACAATGCATCCAAATACAGACACTGACATCATTGTGGCAAATAAATCAGACAGTACATGATGATGTTGTAAAAACGTTTGGTGAAGGGCTGCTAGAGTTTCCTTAGTTGTCCAGTAGAGGGCGGCAAAGCTCCTGCCTCCCCATCAACAGCCTTGGACTTAGGAATCCAAGCAGGTATCAATAATGGCCATTACTTTTATTTGGCCTAATATCGGCTTTAGTTAGGGGCCCTAACCCTCTAAAAACAGTGGATCCTACACTTAGACACTCCCTGACATATCTTTCAAACTCTACACTCCCTATTTTTTAATGCAGGCTTGTTTGAAAAAGATCTGTCATCTCCAGGACATCGCTGTGACCTCAGCTGGGTTATTTTCTCTCCCTTCAAAGCCACAGAAGACATGCAGTCACAGGTTGATATCGCATCAATTAATGGCTAAGCCAATCCCCGTCAGTAATGCGGAACCGTGCGATTTTGTCCGATCGCCGCAACTTAAAACTATTTCAAACAGGTAAAATCTTGTTTCAGCGTTGGGTTGCATGCAGCGTATTGATTCGCTAAGCGCCTCTTTGTCTCTCTCTGTTTATCCTGAGACGACTGTAGCTGGAGTGCGAGCTTCGCACTGGGAGTTACCCTCACAGTGACAGCGCCCAGTGTTTTAATGACAGAGTGAAGCCGTTTGTGCGTCGGTGGGAGAATTTCGGTACTGTTTGACTTAGTGTCGGACTTCAAATGCTGCTGCTGTTGGCTCATTCCAACAGGGCGGAAAGCGCAGCAGGGGTGCTGCTTCGAACGATAGCAACAAGCACCCCTATTTTTTCAAAAAGCTGCCGTGAAATCGGGCATTCTGGGCCGCAACGATCCAAAAAACAGTCCACGAAATCCTTAGAGGAAAGGATTATAAACCCGCTTTCACGGGTCAAGTCATACTTCGTCATGACGATTACTTGATGTGTAAAATCGGCGCAGTGCCCCTTTAACGAGTAAAAACAACAGTTTAAAAACACAGCTCACATAAAGTAGATGTTACTTTGCTGGTGAGTGCAGACAGCGGCTGTCGAAAGAGGCGTTTTCTTTTAGTGGCAAATCAACTGACTGAAGCAGAAAGCGATCAGTGATTCAGAGCTGGCATGTAAGACACAGAGTGACGTGTGAAGGTACAGCAGCACCCACAAGAGAGCAGTGGTTCCCAACTGGTGGGTTTGCAGGTCTGT
>NW_024619239.1:0-2344 GCF_008729295.1 Plectropomus leopardus | reverse complement strand
TTCCTCTAGAGTGGGTGCCAACGTGTATTTGTGTATTTGGTAACACGTTAGGCATTATCAGAACTGAAACTGCCGGACAGCTCCACTCCCTGCAGCTCCACTCCCTGAGGGGTAAATGCTTCATGAAAAATGTTGCTTAATTCACCAGTGGAAATTCACAGTTAATTTACAGTGTGTGTACTCAGTGTCAACGTTTACCAGAATTATTACAGATCCATTTTCACAATTTTGGGGTCGAATATATGTTGATGCAAATCCAGGGATTTCAAAGCCTCTGGTATTATTGATGACAGTTAATAATTTTGATTAAAAAATGACACCACAATTTTAACATCGTTTTGGATGTGTTTAATATGAACATATTACAACGTTGTCATTTTCACCTAAATTTCTAGCTCTTCTATACCAAAGTTCTTGGCGAATTCATTTTTCTTTTCTATCTGTGTTCATTATATTCATGCTTTGGACAGTAAGGGACGCTGTTGGTCAGCGAAACAAGTGCTCGGAGATGATTCAGTGGAGGCAGAGCCCTCATTTTTCATTTTAGCCAGGAGAGAGGACAGACCGTGCTTCATACGCAGGACGACGAGCGCGATTTCATTCGGAGAGAGTACTTAACAATCAAAGGATTACTTGATCAAGTCATTTTTTTTTGTTCTCCTTGGATTATATGCAGCACATTGTTGGTATCCCCTTTTCTTATTTATGCAATGGCGTTTGAAAAATCTCATAGCGAAAAAAGGCGCTTGTATTGCAGGCCAGTATGGCAGTTTCTGTTGTTCCTTTGGTGTCTCAGTCATATCGTGTGTGGCCAAATCAGGTACACAATTCCCGAGGAGCTGAAGAAGGGATCACTTATTGGTAACGTGGCTCAGGACCTTGGTTTGGATGTGCAAAGGCTTCGTTCCGGTAGGGCCCGTATCGTGACCAGACAAAGCATCCATTACACCGAGCTGAAGACAGACAAAGGCGTTTTAGTCGTGAACGAGAGAATAGACCGAGAGCAGCTTTGTGGAGATGTAACACCGTGCAGCTTCAGCTTTGAGGTGATTTTAGAAAATCCTATGGAATTGCACCAAGTTACAGTGGAAATAACTGACATAAATGACAATTCTCCGACGTTCAGAAAGGATGACATTAAATTTGAAATAAGTGAATCTGCCACACTCGGATCACGGTTTTTGTTAGCCAGTGCTGAAGACGCAGATGTAGGCAGTAACGGTCTGCAGACATACATACTGACTAGCAATGACGTATTTGGTTTGAAACAGCATTCAAGTCCAGATGGTAGAAAATATGCCGAGATGATTTTACAAAAACCCTTAGATAGAGAAAGCGAGCCACGAATATCACTGAAGCTCATTGCTGTTGATGGCGGGAGCCCCCCTCGATCTGGTACAGTAAATATAGACATTACAGTACTTGATGTTAATGATAATCATCCTATTTTTAACCAGTCTCTCTACAGGGCTACTGTTTCAGAGAATGCATTTAAAGGCACTTACATCACAACAGTTAATGCAAGTGATGCGGACAGTGGATCAAACGGTCTCATCACATATAGATTTTCAAACATGAAAGAACAGCTGGCTGACGTATTCAATTTAGACGAAATTACGGGTATCATAACACTTGAAGGGCAAGTGGATTATGAAAAAGATAAGAAATATGAGATTATGATTGAAGCTATGGACCAAGGAGGGCTTACCGATTCAAGTAAAGTGCTAATTGAGATTGTCGACGTCAACGACAATGCCCCTGTCATAAATGTGATGTCATTCTCCAGCCCGGTGCCAGAGGATTCTGCCTCGGGTACCACAGTGGCGATAATTAATGTGATTGACGCAGACTCAGAGCAAAATGGCCAAATTGTTTGTACAACAGACAGCAGCCTTCCATTTAAAATAAAATCAACATTAGCTAATTACTATGCATTAGTAACAGATTCAGCTTTTGACAGAGAAGTTATCCCAGAATATAACATCACTGTTAGGGCCACTGATTCGGGATCGCCATCCTTGTCAAGCACAACAATATTACGTCTGAGAATATCTGATGTGAATGATAACGCCCCATTGTTTGCTAAAATAAGCTACGTTGCTCACGTTACAGAAAACAATTCCCCGGGGGTGTCCATATTTTCCGTGACAGCACAAGACATTGACTGGAATCAAAACGCTAGAATATCGTATTTTTTCGAAGAAACACAGATCAACGGTAGTCCAACCTCTTCCTACGTCTCCATAAACACTGAAACTGGAGCTATCCATGCACTGAGGTCTTTTGACTATGAACAGATTAAACAACTTCAGCTGGTAGTAAAGGCGCAGGATGGAGGCTCCCC
>NW_024619238.1:0-1054 GCF_008729295.1 Plectropomus leopardus | reverse complement strand
CATAAATAAACAAAAACTGTGTTCAGTTAACCTCCAGCACGGTGGGGGGCAGCATTTCACCGCAGAGTGAACCGGAGACCAACCGAAAGCAGAAAGAACAGTTTGTCCCACCGGCGTTTTATCTCGCCGCGGAAGGTCGTTCACAACCGGGCAGTATTTCACTAATCCCAATACCAAAACCAGCACAAATAATCCTAATTTTGTTGTAAATTTTGGAGCTCGAGACGCGGAGTGATGTGAGTATTGCTGGATAAGAAAACAGAGGAACGCGGCTCGTTATGAAACCTATGCTAGCTAACGTTAGCTAACGTTAGCAGCGGTGTACCGTAACTAACGGGAGTTACGCTGACAGCTGTCGCAGCGGTTGTTACGGTGACAGCGGACAACCAGCCGGTGAATGCTCGTTATTCTGGATGGTCCGAGTGAGTTACTAACTGTACGTGTGATTTAATATACCCGGCACGGAAGCAGGGTGGACCGGAGCTTTGAATTTGTCTACCCGGTGTTGGAGCAGACCCCCCCGGGGTCAGTGTCTCAGGATCCCCCTCCGCTGAAGTGAGTGGCCGGTTTGATGGCAGCCACGGCCGGAGCCCGGCGGCTGCCCATGGGTGTGCGGACATTTAGTGACTTTCTCCACATCGCCACCGTCGGTTCCCCTCGCTCTTCCTGTCGTACAGCGGTGACAAGAGGATGCATGCGGCAAAACATCAGGTGAGCCTGTCATGGAAACGGCTTATTATCGTGCTTAACGGCACGAAATGGCTTATTGTTTTGGTTGTTTTTCTAAATAAATACACAACAGTTTTATCTTTTAATCAAATCAATCAATCTGTAGGACATTTCTTGCCAAGTTTCTCGTTGCCTCGTCCCTCATGTTTGGAAAAAAATCCAATTTGCTCAGGTTTTAAGCGTTAAATAGCATCTGAGGGTAGCAAAAGAAACCGATGTCAGTCCAGGTTTCAAAGGGTTAAAATGCATCTTGACTTGGACATTAATTTGTTTGAACACGTCACAGTTACAAGCCTATTTAGCCTCTTATTTAACAGCTTTTTTT
>NW_024619237.1:0-2944 GCF_008729295.1 Plectropomus leopardus | reverse complement strand
TCTGTTTATTTCAAACAAATGATCACCGCTGCTGCAGCAAACTTGATGTGCGCCAAAGGGCTCATAAAAACTTTTATGAGCTGGTTATATGTTTACTTTAAGTCAAAAACAAATATTTGCTTATATATAAATGTCAAAGATAAATACTACCATCAAACCATAAAGAGCTTTGCTGAACACTGGAGGTCATAAATACTCATCCCATCATTCCTCTCTCTCATGATCCCCTGTCTCTGCTTGATCACAGCGCTCCTTCACAGCAGCAGTGAGGCTGTATGATAAAGGCGACTACGAAGGAGCCATCGTTCTGTTTGAGGAGGCTTTGGTGGAGTACTATAAAGCAGACACGGAGTGTCGGGTCCTGTGTCAGTGGCCCCAGAGGTTTGAGGGCCATGACTACCTCCGCTACCGCTACAGCCTTTATGAGCTTGTTTCAGGTAAGAGCCAACATCTGAATCCTTGCACAGAAACTGTTGCTGCCATGCATTTTTCCTCAAGTAGCACAAAAAATGTTCCTGAGTTGCATATTAAATGTGGATAACCAGGTAAATAAATAAGGCCATATACATATATTGCATTACAGAAAAACACATTTTCCTCTCACCTCTAGTGCTGTTTGTTACTCTACATTGTTTTGGTGTGACTTGCAAAGTGTTGGAGATATTGGCCATGGAGATGTCAGTCTTCTCTTGAATATAATGGAAGTAGACGGCACTGGGCTTGTGGTGCTTTAAGTGCCAAAGAATACATTTAACAAACCCAGCAACAATATTCCTTTCCAGCACCACAAGGCCAGTGTCATCTGGTTGTAAAGTTACAAGGCAAACATTTCTATGGCTGATATCTCCAACACTCTGCAACTCACACCAAAACAATCTAGTTAATAAACAGCACTACAGTTAAGATGTAAAATATTTATTTCTGATTTTGGGGTAAACTGCCTCTGTAAATCCCAGCATTAACATGGACATAATATGGATGTGGGATATGATTTGTTGGTGCAATTAGCTGTATTTATTTTTGAAATTAGCAAAATCAGAGAAATACTGAACTTTTTACAAGCTGCTAGTTTTTAATTAGGACCAGGTCTTTGTTTTTTAGGTTTGTGGTTTAAATTATTTACACCCCCCTTTGTGTGTTACATCTACAACAACATGCTAAAATTAAAAAGATGTTGATATGATTGCTGGCATTCATTTAAAAACCCATGCAAATACAGAGAGAAAAGTAAGGTGACATCAGGCTTCGGGTTTTCAAAGTTGTTTTAGTGTAAATATGACATTGTAACATAATGACCTCCATGCAGGGCAGTGAAATCTGTTCTTTGCCTTCTAAAAAACTCCCGTGTTCATTTTTAGATACACTGTCTGCCCCTTGACAGTAGTTTAATAAATCCTGTCTACAGTTGACTCTGAAAGTCCCAGAAGTCCTCAAAAGTCTTAGATCGAAGAAATTAGATTGTTTAGTGGTGGAAAATTTTCTCAACTTATCGTGACTTTTCTACCAACATGTCTGACTGTGCAGCGTGGCACTGAGCCCGAGCCGGGCTTTGTTGTACTCAGAGCCTGGGGATGCTTAGACAAGGCCAAACAACACCCTCCATGCTCACTAGGTGATCAAATCTCCCTGGCAGTGGCTTGGCACTGGATGGAAGTTGGCACTGGGTCAAAGGGCAGACGAGGGATGACAGCCGTTAAGAAGGGAGTTGTGTTTTATGTATTCTTATTAAGATGTGGCAATAGAAATATTCAATCACGGGGCATCGTGGTGGCCTACTAGTTACTGTCAGACTTTGTGGAAAAACGCCCAAAATGCCAAGAAAGACTTTAGAATGATGTAAGATGTAACTTTTTTTTAGAAAGATGTTAATAAATTTCTATGCAAAAGCTTCGGAGCAGATTCATAGGTACAAATCGAGTAGAGCCAGTACAGTGAAATCTGTGGTTGCTGTCCAAATGATTTAAAAAATAACCATATAGAATAACTCAAGGACAATCGTCCTTAGCCTCGCTTAGAGTCGATGTGTTGAGTGATATTCTCTGAGCTGGGCTGTGTTCAGTTTCAGTCCTGGGATTTGGTAGACATGCTCTATTACCATCTTCAACAGTCCTGGAAAAAGGCCTGAATCGAAGCCAGGATAGCAGCCCGATTACACCCAAACCCACACTGAGTCACTACAAGACAAACCTTTGCCTCTTTTTGTCTGAATTTAACCTCACTTGACCTCCTGTCTTCACCTGAGGGCTTTTTCTTGGCATCTTTGCTTAATGGAAATTTCTTGTATGTTTCCACTCATTTATTACACATTGCAAATGTTACACAGGGGAAGTCTCTCTCTTCTGGTGGACCACCAAGGGACCTTAGTTTGGGAAAAATATGTACCAGAGCCAAGGGCGAGGCACTTTTTGTGAAGTTGTCGCAAATTAAATATGACAAGTTTAATAAAAATCAATCCTCCAAATTTTAGCAACTTCAGTAAACCACGTTTACTGTGCTGCTCTGTATCTGTGTTCTGCTGGTTGTAAACTAGTCGATCATATTCGTATTTTCATAAACATGTTAACAAAATGGAGCATGCAGATATCCTGACTTCATCATTGGCAAAATTCCTCTTTGTGATGATCAAGTTAAATCAGACTAACTTAGTTTACTGAAGCTGCTAACACTTTAAAAGAACAAGGTCATTTCAGTTGTCATTTTTATGTTGCAACAGCTGTACATTATCGAGTAATGCTGCTAAATTTTTAGTACACTTAACATATAGATATAAAGCAAAAATAAATCAAGATTAATAGTTATATTTTATGATCCTTGTTCAAGGCAATCGGTTTCCAAGATAATTAATAATAATTATATAAATTATAATTATAAGTGAGATCATCTTGTCAGATGTTACAGTGCACCATTTTACCACATCATACCACACATAGCCATGAACCGATAT
>NW_024619236.1:0-1393 GCF_008729295.1 Plectropomus leopardus | reverse complement strand
TTGTAAAAGTTTACTCTCCTTAGATATTGATATTTACTCTGATGTGGCATGATGACAGAAATATACTATTGGAACAAAGGTGAAAAAGTGAGTAAATTAACAAACACAATCAGTTTTAGTTAACACCTCACTGCACACTGTAATGCCTTTTGCTCTGACATTCCCACAATTAGTTATTTACCATCTACTGTTTTGGTGTGTTTTAATGTTTAAGGTCTCTGTCAATGTGATTTTTTATGTCTGTTTAACATTAAATATCATTTAAATGTCACTGCATTTTTGTGTCTTCATTGTTTTAATTAATATCATTGTGTAAAAACAGGAGTATAAGTTTGGGAAAGCTGACCCTTTTTAAGAACATCATACTCATTTAGGATATAATTTCAATGAACAAACCAGTTGTTTTGTAGAACTCCTTCACATTTTTCACATTCTAAAAAAAATCTCTTTCTCTGATTTTTTATTATTTGAATGCTAAAAAAAAGAGTTAAATTAGCTGTTAGCAAATAGCCTGTAAGCAGCTATATTTTGCTCTATGCTGTTTGTTTTGTTTAAATCATTTTTATACAGCAAAAAACAAAACTGCAGATACGGATGAAGGTGCCTCAGGGGCATTTTGTCCCTAACTACGAGTGGAGTGACTTGCTCCAGAACAACCCACCCAAAAATGATATTATTTTAAAGATTAAAAAGATGCTTGGGCTGTTAATGGAGGAGTACTGTATATCCCAAAGTGAATTTGTGTTTATAGTTCATGATCGTTTGAGGTCTGAAGCTTGTGCCGTGGTGAGTGGTCAGTGTTAAACATGTGGCTGACGATCACTTCAGTAATCTTATCAATGAACACCTACCATGGTGACCAGCTTCCCCTTTTAACGTCCTGTTATTAAAATCAAGCCACACTAGAGTTTTTCTACATTGACCAGCACATTGTAATTTTCCTTTCAATACACTACAACTGTTTTGAGAGGCAAAATGCATTTGTGTTGATGCTTTTACAGCAGTGCACAAAAGGTCAAACCTTTACAGTTTAATTTAAGAGTCTGTGCTATTCAGCAGGAAGCCAGCATTTCAAAACATTTTGTATGAGTCATTCTGATAAAGAAATCATTTCTGCTGAAGAGGAAATTCAATGGGTGTAACTGCAGCAATAGGTGTTGCTACAGATGATGACAGATATTGTGTTAAAATAAGAGTTGTCAAACATATTTGCATGTAAAAAAACATTGAAGTTTAATAGTTTAATGGTGATTTTTCAGAATATATTTGCTACTGCTGATGAGACAAGAGACAGACTATATATATACATATGTATGTGTGTGTGTGTGTGTGTGTGTGTGTATGTGTGTAAATTACAGAATAATGCCATATATACAGAAATAGCTTAAAAGTG
>NW_024619235.1:0-3244 GCF_008729295.1 Plectropomus leopardus | reverse complement strand
TCCTCTTTTTTTTTCCCCGTTACAGGGGTTCTTTTTGGGGAGTTTTTCCTTGGGTGATGTGAGGGTCTAAGGGCAGAGGGATGTCGTACACTGTAAAGCCCTCTGAGGCAAACCATGTTTTGTGATAATGGGCTATATAAATAAAACTGACTTGACTTGACTTGACTTGATCACTGCACAGAGGAATTCAACTTCCATGAGAGTACAGAAATAGAATGCCAGGAGGTCAATTTCCGACCTAATGTAGAGTGCCTTTGGGACTTCATGCATACATCCACATAAACAATCCACAGAGCAAAAATATCTGCACAAAAAGTGAGCACTTTGCCTAATTACTCTTAATGTCTGGGGTTAATGGGCTCTCACGGATGGTTGGCCACAGGAAATCAGTAAACGTAATGACCAGTCACTAATGAACGCTCAATGATGATACTCCACTGAAAGCTTTCTGTCTGTTGGCGCTTTGTAAAAACTGAAAAGGTTCAGCAGAGTCGCTCAGTGAGACTGCGTGCGACTTGAAAGAAATCTGTCACTTTGTGGATCAAGTGGTAAGCATTCCCAGTCCTGAAACAGAGTCAGCAATAAGCCAAACTGCCTCAAACCCGGACTTAATCCTTATAGATCCTGTTTAGCATTCAGTTGAGAGACTTTCACCTCTTCAAACACATGTGCAGGGAGATTATGGAGGCTTTCTGTACTGTACTTCACAGCTCATGTACAGTAGTGCTGCTTCTTATAGATACATGAGAAGGAAGTGAATGAATGTGTATTTTGGCAGTAGGCAACACAGCAAAGGCAACAGTGATATTGTGGGGGAGGCTACCATTCTGCACAGCTCATAGCATTCAGAGTGAGTATTTCCTTTGTGCCTTCCTGTCTTGTAGTTACATGACAGTTTATTCGCCATTGTTCTTGGCTGGAGAGTCAGATAATAGAGCTTGCGTCAAACATTCAGTGTAAGGAAACCGATCTCGGCTTTCTGCGGGCCACAGATCCTTGGTGGCTATCACAATTAACAATGGTTGCATGTGAGGACAGCTGGACCTGAGCGGCGGATATCAATGCTTTGTGAGGGGATTTACTGCGAGTGAGGGAGTGTCCCTGCGAGGACAGAAATACAACGCAAATGAAACAGCCCCCTTCGAAAAGGAGGCGGGCCTCCCAGGAGGTAAAAAAAGAATCAGTCGTTTCAGCAAGTAACCAAAATGATATTTTTTCTATCAACAATTGACAAAGTCCTCGAGGGGCTGTAATGGTTATAACAGCAGCAAAGGAGAAGGTCAGGAGTCAAGATGGATACATGGGCAAACAAAACACTGGACTTAGCATTACCATAATTGTTTCTGAACCGTAACCATGACAATAAAGGTCCCCAAATCTTATCAAATAGTCATTTTAACACAAATCACCATGTCACCTTAAATCTATATTGCTAAATCTAAGTAGTCATTTTAAACTAAACGTAACAGCCTGTCACAGAATTTGTTTTACAGTCATCCAAATCACATGTGTCAGACAGACTGGATACACTCCTGTTTAAACCAATCCAGCTGTCTACACAATCCGTATAACAGCTCAACAATACCCCGTAAACATGTCAAAAGGCCTATTTTGCGCTTCAAATATATTTACTCCAATTTTATGAATGTTACTACAGTGACTGTGCATGGTGCCAAAACAATGGTGACCAAAACTCAATACTGGACCTATAAACGCATCCTGTGCAGACACAGACAGAGCACTGAGGCTGCTGCTACATTGCTAATGTGCTTCTGTCAGTATGAAGAATGTGTAATTATTGTGTACCAAAACTGCAACTATAGCATTGTCACATAATAAAATTATTCATTTTTCAACAGTTATGTGTCGTGGTTTTGGCAAAGTGAAACTATGCCTTTCTGCTGACAGGGGTCAGAGCAGATAATACTTTTGGTGTAAGCTGCTCACTCTAGGGCTGAAAAATGAAGCCAACGCCACATGCCAAGAACTGCGGTTCCTCTAATGGCCACTTAAGGTTGGCTCTGAGAGTAAGTAACTCCCCATAGACCTCCATGTTAAAATGTCCAACTTTACAGCAAAGATGAACATGTTTACATGTGTCCAGGGGTTGAATGTTTAAAAACTCACCCATTTAAATGTTATTGAGATTTAAAGTTATGCATAATTAAGGTTGTGGTTGTCAGCGCGGCATCACCACGATCAATGAGCCAAAGCACCCCTCGCTTCACCGTTTTTTTGTTTTTTTTTTACAACTTAGGTGCTAACGCTTCAAGGCACCTCGCTGTCAGCGCTCCTAAATTTATGCTTAATTTAGGCTCTTATGTCTAATTTGGAAGTGTTGGTGGCACTTTTTAGCTAAAAGTCATCCATCAGGTCCTGTCTGTTAACTCTCCCTCTGCTGACTTCTAGCTAGTTAGCTGCTAGCAAGTGAGGTTGATGTTCTCAAATGTAAACATCAGCAAACATCGAGGAAAGGAAACAAACAGGACAAACTCCATGACGCATCAATCGAGGATATCAGGAACTGTAATATCCTTTGATTTACCTAAACTTGCCTAAATTCTAGGTGAGGTGTTGGTGTCGGGATATTTGGACCGATAAATCATTCCATTACCAGAGACCATGGAAAACCAGAACCATCCAGACACATGGACAATATTAAAACAGCAGCCAACAATGACACAAAAAAGGACTAAATTACAGTAAACCAGTGGGTCATGTCATGGTGGCTACATCAATTATGTTATACAGTTTATGTTGGTGGTTTCCAGCTGTTTCAGCCATGCCTTCCAGATTTCTCCTTAATCATTAGTTCAGGTCCACACAGTTTAACATAATCGGCATCATACCTGTGTTTGGCCATGTCGTCCAACTCTGTTAACCAGCTGTCCATTATTCACTCATCTTACAGCAGGAGACAGCACTTCAAAATAAAAGCTCTGTGCCAGAATTTCACTGTGCTACAAAATTCTCAAAGTTCATTTTTTACAAACTTTACACATTTGCTAGTGACTTAAAGTCCCTTCAAAAAGACCCACAACCCACTTTTAGAATGGAACCCACTAGTTGGATACCACTGGTCTATGGTCATTCTAGAGAGTATGAACATAGATAGATAGACCGATAACACTTAATCTGATGACAGCAAACATGTTTTCTCAGAGGGCTGTTGTCACTTGGACTGAAAATGAAGAAAGAGAAATCCAATTTCGAGGCGAGAGTGTTGGCAGAGATCCCTCCGCAT
>NW_024619234.1:0-3976 GCF_008729295.1 Plectropomus leopardus | reverse complement strand
TATCATGTAGCCCCTCCCGTGCCCCCTTATGACATAGCCAAAATTAAGAACATAAAGAACTTTAAAGCACAAATAATAAAATAGCAATGTGTAAAAAAAACAAAACGAAAATATGTGAATAAAATTTCACAAATAAGTAAGTAAAATGTGGAAATGGAGAATAAACCTAATTTAAGCAGATAAAAAAATAAGATTAGAAAAAATAACCGTATGTATAAGCAATAGATTTGGAATATGCCACTTTGAATAAATGGATTTTTACTTTTTAACATAACACAGCGACAATAAAGAGACATAGATGTTCCAACACATGCAGCAAGAGTAAATGTCTTGTTTTTCTGTAGCAAGGAAAAATAACAGAAACATCAGCTTCCTGTCAGAGGAACTTGTAACCCTTTTTACTGTTTACACAGACGGCAGCAGCACAGCCTTCATAGTAGTTAAATGTTAATGACCCCAGCCAACCTTGCACGGCTACCTCTGCTGCCAAAGGGATCTCAAAAAGACCTATAGTGCCGCACATGATCACAAATACAAATATTTCTCTGATACTGGAGGCACTTTGATGTGGAACCTGTGCAGCACTCTCAACATAAATACACAAAACCGCGCAAATACCCCCCTCCGGTCTCTGCGTCCACCTCTTTTTTATCTGTCGTCGCTCCGTGGTTCTGAACACCCACCCACCCACACACACACACACACACACACATACACACACGCATACACACACTCTCACACACACACACTCCAGCTCACACATTCACACATGTACTACATGCTGAAGTTGTAATGCACAGAGATAGATTTGCAGTTAATGGATTTCTCGCAGTGTTATCCTGCTTCACTCGAAGGCAAAATACAGCCTTATATAATATAGCAGAGGCCAATTAGAGCGGGATTGTACCGTCACTGGAAAGCCTCCACAGAGGTCAGTCCTTGAGATCGGCATTCGAGGTGAGATGTGCGGAATGGAAACGTGAAGTCAGCCATTACTCTTGTCCTGCCACTGGCCTTGTGTGATATAGGATGATGGTGGCTTGACCTACACATCATCCACAGAGTACAGAGAATTACACACACAGAGCTGTGCTGATCTACTTTAATGTTCCACTTTTTGGGGCTTAATCATTAACTAGCCTTGAGTTACCCGCATGACACAGCAAGAATCACTTCTCCTGCTGTATAATTATACCATCATTTCCTCACATTGTATTGAATCAAGCCTTTTATTTATGGCACCAGTAGCCACCTTAATGTGTATGGGACTGTTTTTTTATAATTTTTGTTTTTGTAGAAGCGCGTTTTTCTTTTAATTCTTTTAGAGTGCAGTGGTGTAATGTAACAAAATAATCATACTTTGTTACACATTTTTGGCAGTATCTGTACTTGAGATTTTCTATTTTTGTCAACTATCATGTTTACGTCACTTAATTTTCTAAATAAAATGTATACTTTTACTCTGCTGTAATGCCCCTAAGCATTTCTGTTACTTACTACAAAATAAGAAAGGAAGGAAGGGAGGAAGGAACAAATAACTGAAGGAGGATTTTTGTTCTTAAAATCCATTTAAGTTGTTAAAGAAAAGGACCTTATTTTTCTTCAAGTGTAGTGCAAGCTTAATTTTTAAGGTGGTATTGTTACCAAGAATTAAACTTCATATTTTTTTCAAATAGCGTTCTATTAACAGCATTTACTTTTACTTTTACCTTCAACACTTTAATATTATAAAATTACTTTTGACAGCAAAGTACAATAATTACCAGATATTTTGGACATTAACTCAATTTATGTTCTAATAGGAGAATTAAAAATCTACCAAAGTAATTTTCTGGTAAGATATCTGCACTTTTACCCAAAATATGTCTTTCAGGTATCCACCACTGGTAGACTGTAAGCAGCTGGGAAACATAATTAGGCGGCCAGAAAAAAAGATTATTCTTGCATTTATTTATTCTATTTATCACCTAGAAAAGTGCACATTTTGAATAACATGGCTTTCTCATGGTATTAGAGATACTCTTTGTATCGCTGCAGTAATGCTTTAACTCCATACCAATGTTTCACTTCCTTGATAAATCCATGATACTTAATAATTAATAATATAAAATATTTCTTTTCATAATTTGAAGACATTAAGTTTTGATGTCCTCCTCTAAGGCTCTGCAACCACCAAAGCATTTTTTTTTCCCCCAGCTGAAAACACCAGGCACTGGGAGTGCTGGGAGTGCTGGGAGTGCTGGGAATGCTTCAAAGCACTTTGAAGGCGCAGCATTTTTTCAGCAGAGACACTTTTGTTGCATCTGGTTGCTTTGATATGAATATCAGCTAGGGATGCACAATATTGGATTTTTTGCCAGTATTGACGTAAAAACTAATTTTGCTGATAACTGATGCTGATATCTATATATCCACTATTTTCCTCACCTAATTTTAGTGATCATCAAGTCTCTGCTGTTGTTATATTTTGCATACTCTTAATGTGATGGCAGATGGAGACATGAAACACAGTGCTTTCCAATGTATGCAATATACATTCATTTTTTCAAAATAAGAAAAAATACTCCAACTTAGGGTTGATGTTTTGCACATTTTTACTTTATCAATAAAAAAAATCAATGAATAGAAATATCTATTTGTGATATTGACATAAATCAGCATGTTGGTTGATTTTGATATGATTTGGGTTCATGAGAGGCGACATATAATATACACTGTATACAGTTGGTCTTTCTGTATTTGTCCTGCATCCTCCATTGTGATTGGACAGCTTTTTTAAAAGTGACCATGATGGGAGCAAAATTTTCCAAATGTTGAATAAATCTTGCCACTCAGGAAAAAAAAAAAAAACAACAACAAAAAAACAACAGCCAAATTGGCAGCGCATGGCTAGAATAAGTGTTTAGCACCTTGTCACACTGCTGGTTTGTAGCATAGCATAAATGCAAATGCAATGGACGCTGGAAACAACAGCCCCAAAAAAACGCAGAAATAAGTGCAGGCTGAATGTGGCCTGACAGACAAAATCCAGGGTAAAATTAGTTGGGGGATGCAGAGTGGTTGGGGAGTAACTAGATACTCCCCAACTAGTGTTATGTAATTAAATAAATATATAACAAATAACAAAGTAAATAGAAATGGAACTCGTTGCCAAGGTTGCCCAATAGCGATCAGCCCTAAATGTATATACGTAAGTGATTATTAAATTACAATTACCAAGCAAGATGTTGACAAAGGGGTTAGGTCTGGAAACATTCTCTTCTGTAAAAACATTATGTGTAGAATATTACATTTATTCTGTTGCTTCGCATCTCTTTGTCATGCAGGAATGCCTTCAGCACATCCGTTGGGACAAATTTGAGAGCAGTATCATCAAGGGTAGGATGGTTTACCAGCAACCATCTCTACAGCCAGACAGCCTCCATTCATTTGTCAGTTATGTGCTGAAATTTCGAGCATTGTTTTTGTTTGGTTCTCTCGTTTGAATTTGCACCACCTCTCGTCTGCCAAACAAATCAATGCACATTGCTCCAAGCAGCCCCATGCCTGCGACCGGCTGACCTTGTCAAGGAGGGCAACGATGTCATTGGACAAGAACGCCTTTCAGCACTAAAAATTCAACAATATTTTCCTTCTGAAATCAATAAAAGGGCTCCAACATTACTGCACAATTTAAAGCTTGTTCACGCTGCCTGTTTTGAATTGATGTCTTTAGGACTTTTACAGCCAGGCCATTAAAACATTATTTAGAAAACTGAACATGAAGAAGTCAAATGTAAATAAGTTGCATTATTTTGATGAAGTAATGAAAACAGTTAAATCAAAACTAAAGGTGACAGGAAAATCTCTACTCAAAACATATCTGCAAACCGTTCATTTCAAACACGTCATATAATAATATCATAATTGTCATCACACATTGTACTCTTTTATTTTTGTTTTATTTGAATAGTCTGATTTTATATACCTCAGTGCA
>NW_024619233.1:0-4560 GCF_008729295.1 Plectropomus leopardus | reverse complement strand
GGATACTCGGGTTTTTAAGGACCATTTAGGTTTTACACACCTATCCTGTGTACGTTTATTTCAGGTTTCCAGACGTTTTCCAGCAGTCTGCGCTGACGGTTGATCTCCTCTTCGTACTCGACGATGGTTTTCTCAAAAAATCCGAATATTTCTTCGGCAGCAACAGCCAGTCGCTCGTTGACAAACTCTCTCAAGTACTCAACTGAAGACATTGTTGCTTAATGACAAATGAAATGATTATCTGCACTACGACTACAATATCATCTCTCGGCTAGTTAGGCTAATTACAGACGTGCTAACGCTATCGCCTGTGTTGTTTACTTCCGCTGGTGTCACTCTGTGGAGTTCCGATAGTGGAAGTGCCGGAACTTTTTCTTCTTTCCGCTTTCGACTGATGGCATTTTTATTAAAAATGCATTACAAACAAAATATTGTGCTTACCAAATAAACAGCCCACCAAAGGCGACAGCCAGAAACATGTGTACCAAACCTTTCTCTGTACAAATTATGCTTCTGAATTTGATTTGATTTGAACTTTATTTATTTCGTATATATTAAAAAAAAAGAAATACAAAAAGGATATAATATAGTTATACACAAGCATATAAGCATATCCGAAAAGGAGTGGGAGCAAGTAAAAACTTACTAACCGTTCTCCATTAGTTATTGAAAAATAAAATGCTTTGCTTCCATTTTATACAAAAAAAAAGAAATTTCTATGCAATATTCTATGTGCAACATATTTACATTGTTATTTATTTAGAAAAAGAAAACAAAGTGCAAGAAAAAGAAAAAAAAAGTGCATGTTTTGATGGGTCCGTGTTTTTACATGTGAGCCTGTTAAAAAAAGTCTGACAAGACTGATGCTCTTTTTGAATTCAAGTTTCTATTTTATTAGGAGGAAGAAGACTTCCATAACAGCATTAACAAGATGTCAGTGCACCCTGACTCAATTTAAACATCATCTGTTTAATATATATATAGGGTATGTTTTTAAAAAAAAGAAAAGAAAAAAACATTATTTTTGTTATTATAGCCCCAAGGACAAAAAATATGCAAAGAAAAAAACTTCCATTCTGTTTTCTTGGTGAGGACTTTAAATGGTTAACAGCCATTACTGTGCACTCACTTCAACATTTTACCTCTATTTGGGAGATAACAGTTTTTTCAAAGAAATGCTTTTGTGAGCTGAAATATTACACAGTCATATATAGAAAAAGTATACATTAAGATATTGACATCTTACCTTTATTTAAAATGTTTTACATTAGGTTATAGATGTAGCTACTCAAAAAGTGAATTTCATTCACTGATCCTCGTATTTTTTTAAATACATGATTTGAGGACAGCTTCTCCCCAAAATGCTGCAATTATGAGGCTCCTTCTGTAAGTTCTTGTGTGTCTTGACCATAAACTTCTCAAACTGAATTCTCTTCCACATATTTTGCAAAAGTGTGGCTATGTTCCTGTGTGCGTTCTCATATGATTGTCAAAGTCAGATGCATCAGAGCATCTTTTGCCGCAGGTCTCGCAAACGTATGGCTTCTCATCAGCGTGGTCTCTTCTCATGTGCACCATCAACTCACGACTAATTCTGAAATCCTTCCCGCATGTTGTGCAAACAAATGGTTTCTCGTCTGTGTGGATTCTAATGTGCTTTTTCAGCCCTGAAATGTCACAGAATCCTCTGCCGCAGGTCTTACAAACATACGGCTTCTCGCCTGTGTGGGATCTCATGTGGATATTTAAGTTGCTGCTACATTTGAAAGCTTTACCGCATGTTTTGCAAGAATACGGCTTCTCACCTGTGTGAGTTCTTATATGAATGTTCAATGAAGATGTCTGACGGAATATTTTCCCGCATGTTTCACAAGAATATGGTTTCTCACCTGTGTGGGTTCTCATGTGATGGCCCAAAACTGATTTGCTACGGAACATTTTCCCACAGGTGTTGCAAGGATACGGCTTCTCACCTGTGTGGGTTCTCATGTGGACATTTAAGATACTAGAACATGAGAAATATTTCCCACATATTTTGCATGAAAATGGCTTTTCACCTGTGTGGACTCTCAGGTGTCTCTCCAAATGTGACTTAAAGGGAAACTCTCTTCCACATGTGTCACATTTGATTGGCTTTTTACCCATGCGAGTATTACAGTGATTCTCTGACAAGTTAGGGTTGTCATTGTTACTGTGACTTCTGCTTTTGTGACGTTTTCTCTTTGTTTTTGCATTTCTGGTTGATCCTGAGCCTCCATGCTTGCCTCCTTCATGTTCTTGGCTCTCAGCTACTTGGAGGTTGTGAGAGAGGAGCTGCTGGTCACTTTGTGCCTCTGATACCACGGAGCTGATAACCGGCATGATGTCTACAGACTCCTTCTCTGCTGCACTTTGAGTTTTATCAGGATTCAAATACAGAGTCTGATCTTCACTCTGGTCACTGTCCTCATAAGTAAACACGAAGCTATCAGTCTCCTCCTTCAGTGCAAGCCGCTCTCCCTCCTGAGTGGTGCAGACCTCCTCCTGCTCCTCTTTAATCTGTGGAGGCTCTGGGTCCTCCTGGTCCAGACTGGAGTCCTGAATACAGCTCTTCTGTTGGTCAGGGGGAACCTCCTCCTCCCAGACATGTTGCTGTGGGAGCTCTGGAGGGACAGATAAAACAGGATACTACTGTGATTGCAAAAATGTCTCGCAGATTAATTCCCATAACCTATGCATATAAAGCATTGAGCCCTGTTTTGAACATACTAACAAACTGTTAATGAGCTCATGTGTTGAAATCTTAAGATTCAGTTGATTTAAAAACATTATTTGTCATGTGACTGCTTCTATATTTTTATCTTATGTCTTATACTATTTAAATTCAATATTTTTTATGTTAATTGTTTTGCACCAAAACACCACGTCAAATTCCTTGTATATGTAAATGTACTTGGAAATAAAAGACTCAGCACGCTCACACTACTTTAAAGCAGATGTCTGTTTCAGTATATGGAGTCAAACTGTGGTATTCTCTGGATAATGACTTCAAATGCAACTCGAATATTATTCATTTTTAAAGAAGGTATAAAGAAAAAATATCTATGTATCTACAGTAGCCTCTGTTATTAGTGGGAAAGGGGCAGGTATTAGGAGTTTTTCTTCGTCCTGCTCCTGTTTGTTCGAGGACATGTATATAAGTAGAAAAATTGTATCATGAGTATTTGTTATTGTTTTGGAAATTACACACTGAAATGAGCAGATAAACCAAACATGAATATTATGACTATTTTGAGTTAATTTTATTTGATAGGGACAATGCAATTTAATAAAGTTCCAATACGGAGTATGAAACTAATGTGTTGCATAAAGAGTGTTTAGCTATTGCTAATTTTTAACATTAAAAATTCATTAAAATATTGAGTTTCATACATCAAAATACACTATAATGGGAGGCACAATAAAATTCATATTTTGATGTTGTCCTATGTGTTGATGTTTTGGAGTATTTCTTAATGTATGTAGTGACTATAGTGTGTTTTTGCTTTTAATGTGCACTTTAGTATCAACCTCACTTCTCATGTATATTGTAATGTGCTTTTTTTTTTGTTTTTATATGTAATGTAATCAGGACGTCTTTGTAAAAAAACAGCTTGATTCAATGGCCTTCCCTGATTTAATAAATGTAAAATAATAATAATAACACACCACAATATATAGGCTAAAATATACATACCACCATTCACCAATAGACTTACACTAATACCCTTTGTACATGGGAATATAGTCCATGTGGTTTGATTGGTATTTATTTCGAACAAAACAAATAAAACAAAAATTATTTTAAAAAAAAAAAAAAGCAAAATAACAATAATTGAGCAAGGCGATCATGAATAGACTCAAATAACCAAAAGAATTAGATCTTACGTGTTCAGAAAAGAGTAGGAGGATGTATAAAGGTATTATTTCTTACATCTTCTCAGTTACTCCTCAATTCATTAACTTCATTTCTAACATGTTTATACACATACATACACTTACATAATTACACTCACGCATTTACAATCAAACACACACATATCCATATATACGTACATATATCCATATTCCTAATAGATTCTCAAGAGACTATTAAAGTTTTACACACCTATCCTGTGTACATTTATTTCAGGTTTCCAAACGTTTTCCAGCAGCCTGCGCTGACGGTCGATCTCTTCTTCATACTCGACGATAGTTTGTTTAAAAACTCCGAATATTTCTTCAGCAGTAACAGCCAGCCGCTCGTTGACAAACTCTCTCAAATACTCAACTGAAGACATTGTTTCTTGATTACAAATGAAACAGTCATCTAAACGACTGCAGTACGGTCCTCCGGCTAATTCAGGGCACCAGCGCTGATGTTCAGTTGTTCTTCTTCCTTGTGTATTTTTGGCGAATATCGACACCTACCGTACCGGAGTATTTAGAGCAGAGTCCAGTTTACGTTGAATAGCCAAATAAAACCAGTTTCCTTAATTGAACTCGTCTGAATGGTTGGTCAAACTACAGACATATAGCATATAATAATAACAATAATAATAA
>NW_024619232.1:0-1570 GCF_008729295.1 Plectropomus leopardus | reverse complement strand
GTCATCTCAGCAGGTAGAGTTGGTCATCTCCACAGGTAGAGGTGGTCCTCTCAGCAGGTAGAGTTAGTGTTTTCACTTCGGGAGGCCAGTACAGTAAAACACACCCACACCAGTTCTCTGACTACGCTGTCGTTTTTTCAGAATTTGTTGTAGAAAACTGCAACAGGCCAGGTGAGCTGTTACATATCAACAAACCAGCTATCAGAAACAAAATCCAATATGGTGCAAAGTCAGAACAGATGTGTCCTCAGGACAAGTTCAGGTGTGTCTCTGTGTCCTCAGGTGTCCCCGCAGGCTTCCTTCCTCTCCACGGAGGATTCAGAGATCACTTTGTGGAAACTCCAGAGTCCAAATACTGCTGCGAGGCCTGCAGGCTGGTCCTGTGTCAGCCCCGTCAGACCGAGTGCGGACACCGCTTCTGTCAGAGCTGCATCAACGACATCCTCAGGTGAGACAGAGACAGGCAGGTAGACAAGAAGTGGTTTTCAGGTGTGTATGCTCCGTAAGCTTTCAGATTAAAGGATATCATTGATAGTCTTCATGTCGTGATGTCTGACTTGAACCGTGGCAACAGGAAGTCCACCTGGATACCTGTGATGTCAGAGCAGGTGTGTCCTTTGGTGTGTCTTCTGATCAGCACTGTGACGGAGGAGCTCTCGTCTCCATCAGAGTCTTCTGTCTGTAAAACAGGAAGCTTTAGTGTCCTGTTTTTCAGGAACTCTGTCCCAGTTTGGGACGGCGTCGAGCTCTCGTCCCGTCAGCTGAGCGTGAGGTCATGTGACAGTTTGTCCTCAGCTGAATCAGTAACTTTGTGTCCTCCTGCAGTCATCCCAACCCGGTGTGTCCAGCTGACATGGAGCCTCTGTTCAAAGACAAGGTGGGCAGGAAGTGACATCACAACAGAGATCGAGTTTTTCAGAAGTGATTGATTATTGATCAGGTCCTGAAGCTCTGCTGTTTCTCTTTAAGATCTTCCGAGACGTTTGCTGCCATCGGGAGATCATGGCACTGAAGGTTTACTGTCGAAGCGAAGCCAACGGCTGTCAGGAGCAGATGAGTCTGCAGCAGATACCTGTGAGAAAATCCTGCTCTGATTGGCTGTGTTTATCTTCAAAACAGACCAACCACTGACTGAGACAATGATGGACTGCCAGGTGTCCATGAGAGGACATTGTCTCACTCCTTCTGTCTGTCTGTCTGCAGGACCACCTGAACGTGTGTCCATTCTTCGAGGTTCCCTGTCCGCTGGGGAAATGCAAAGAGCGAATGATGAGGAAAGAGATCCCCGACCACCTAAGCTGGAAATGTAAACATAGAGAGACCAGCTGCGAGTTCTGCATGACCAAGATGCCTCTCACCGACCTGCAGGTAGCTGCTGACATATCTCTCACTGACCTGCATGTAGCTGCTGACATCTCCCACTGACCTGCAGGTTGCTGCTGACATCTCTTAAAGACTTAGAGGTAGCTGCTGACATCTGTTAATGACCTGCGGATAGCTGCTAACATCTCCCACCAACCTTAAGGTAGCTGCTAATATATCTTAGTGACCTGCAGGTAGCTGCTGACAT
>NW_024619231.1:0-3884 GCF_008729295.1 Plectropomus leopardus | reverse complement strand
TATATTAAATATTTGTCGTATTTAAATCCTGTATTGGCTCTGTTTTTTTAACTTTCTTCCTTTCTTTTTTAATTTTCTTGTATTTTTTATTTATTTTACTAATTTCCTGTTAATTTGTGTGTCTTGTTAAGTTGCTGTTTTCATGATTTTCAAGAAATCAAAACAAACAATCTTGAAAGTGTTAAACACTGTCACTTCTTTTGTTTTATAATCCTACCAAATTACACACTGATTGGCAAAAAAACTTCTGGAATATTATTATAAAATCGTTCTGAAATTATCGACCCAAAAAATAAATGACTGAAATGGTTAATTGATTATAAAAGTGACTGCCAATTAATTTAGTCCTGTGATTAGGAAAATCTTCATATTAATGTCGGCAGCTCTGGACTTCCGTATCGTGTCAGAGTTTGTCTTGTGTGTGAGTTCAGTGTGTGTGTGTGTGTGTGTGTGTGTGAGATAGTCATTCGGATTGACCCCCCCCCCCATCTTCATTCACTCCACCCCAAATTGCTGATTCGCCGGCCCTCTCTGCCAGGTGGAGCTCCTGCAGTCAGCAGAATAACTCTGCAGCACACACACACACACACACACACACACACACACACTGTGCCAGTTACACTCACATCACCTCTTACCCCTCCCTGCTTGAAAATACTCATTACGCATACCAGGACAGGACGAGATGGTTTGCAGCGATAAGTATTTGGAACGTAGTGTGTGTTTGTGTGTGTGTGTGTGTGTTTGTGTGTGTGTGTGTGTTTGTGTGTGTGTGTGCGTGTGTGCGTGTGTGTGTGTGTGTGCGTGTGTGTGTGTGTGTGTGGCGTGTCCTTTGTAAAAAAGGGTAAAATCTGGGCGCTCTCTGCAGGAGGCGAGGGGAGCAGGTGATGTGTGAAATGAGAGCAGAGGAGACGTTGAGATACAGCAGAGAGCTGAAGCAGGAGGGAGGAGCAGCGAGCTCTGCTGCAGAGGAGTGATGCAGGAGGCCGAGACTCACGTTAGCAGCACGGAGGGACTCTGACGCGTGCAGCTGCTCGAGTACTCGTGTAAAGTACCACTACTTTACATGAGTAGTCCCATTACATTACGCTATATAGCGGGGATACTCAATGTGCTCTGCTGTGCAAAATGACCGGAGGCCAGGGGCCAATCGCAGTACGTTTACACGATTTTAGGACATTTTTAGGATTTTAGGAAGTTTCCAGGACTTTAGGACATTTGTGGAATTTGAGGACATTTCTACTTATTTTAGGAAATTTTAAGAATTTTAGAGAGTTTCAAGGATTTTTTGGACATTTCTAGGATTTTAAGACATATCTTGGATTTTATGACATTTGTGTGATTTGAAGACATTTCTTAGATTTTAGGAAATGTAAAATGTTTTAGAGCATTTCGAGGATTTTTGGACATTTCAAAGATCTGAAGATATTACTAGCATTTTAAGCTGTTTCTAGGATTTAAGGACATTTCTAAGATTTAAGATCAATTCTAGGATTTTTACTAGAAATGTCCTAAATCTGATAAATGTCTTAAAATCCTAAAAATGCAAGGTCACAGTGACTCTTGACCACCGAAATGTGATTAGTTTATCCATGACTCAAAATTGACATTTGTGCCAAAAATGAGACAAAGTTGCAATGACCTTGACTTTTGACCTATGACCACAAAAAAAAAATCTGTTTTAGTTCATCCATCACTCCAAGTGGATGTTCGTGCCAAATTTGAAGAAATGTTGCCATGGTGTTATCTTAAGATATTGTTATCATTAGAATGAAATGGATGCAAGGTCACAGTGACCTTGACCTTTGGCAACCAAATTATAGTCAGTTCATTGTTTAGTCCAAGTGAACATTTGTGCCAAATTTGCAGAAACTCCCTCCAGGTGTTGTTGAGATAACATAATGTCTTTGGCTAAAAAAGAACCAGCTCAGTATATTTTTGTTGTAATGTTTTCCTTATAATTATCATAATATGCCCATTTTTTAATCTTTATTTACACTGTTAGCTGCCAAACATACACACATGCTGCACAGGTACACACACACACACACACACACACACACACACACACACACACACACACACACACACCCTCCCTGCTGACCTTTCAAAATAAACCTCCTTGTGTGCAGTGTTGATGTGTGTATGAGTGCATGTGTTTGAGTTGGCCTGCTCGCACTAACAATCACTCTCTTGGCGTTCAGCGGGGACTCCGGGGACTGGGAGGAGTCCCAGTGTGTCTTACTGGGACAAAAAGCTAATGAACCAATCACAGAGTCTGATCTCATCACGCTTTTGTTTTCTTTTCGTGTTTTGTTTCGCTGAAAATCTGAAAGTCTGAATATGAGAAACTAAAAAAAAGGCAGCATCACTCGACTGTTTATGACGGAGAGCTGACACGTGGATAACACATCATCAGTGTGTGTGTGTGTGTGTGTGTGTGTGTGTGTGTGTGTGTGCCCTCCACTGTGACGGCATTCCTCAGCGTCCATCTGTGTGGAGGGTAAACAAGGCCACGTCTTTACAGGCCAGGTGTGTGTGTGTGTGTGTGTGTGTGTGTGTGTGTGTGTGTGTGTGTGTGTGTGTGTGTGTGTGTGTGTGTGTGTGTGTGAACATCCTCACACAGCATGGTTTTAAGTGTTAAAGGTTGGCTGAAGCAACAATGTGGGCATTTTTAACTATTTTATAACATCTTATATTTGAGTGTAACTTTGATATTTGTCTGATTTTACTCTAACTGTATGTAATACTTCTACTGTCTGCGTCATTGAATGCAACCTTGATATTTTCTCTTTTTTCTTTACTAGAATTTAACAAGACATGGCTCAAAAATGATCAGAGTAAAGTTACAAGAAAATTACCTGAAAACATAATAAAAAAATCAAAACAAAAAAAAAAAAGGAAAGAAAAAAATCCCACAAAAAAAATAAAATAAATAAAAACAAAACAAAAATCAAACTACCAAATTAGCGGAAAAGCTGCTACAAAAATTTGTATTAAGATTTTGGATTCATGTGAATTTATAAATATGCTCATATTTACTCACAGTATGAGCCTTTTTTTGTGAAATGGTCAAAAGAGTCCACGGATTTTGGCAAAACTAAAAGCTCTTGTGTTGTTTTTTGGCAGAAAACAGGAATAACAAACTCATGAGTTTGTTTTCACGGCGGCGGCGGCGAGCGTCAAAGAAAACAGCAAGGTCAGATAAAGCGGAGAGGCGCCTCGGACGTTCAGGGGGTTTCTCACTTTCAACATTTAGTTTTCTGCTCCAAAAGTCTCCGTCAAACACCCTCAGACGTTGAATATTTGGGTGGAAGAGCTCTAAGTGCTTTGAAACATCACTCAGTCACGAGCCGGCGCAGTTTCCAGGCCTTTTTTGGTTTTTCTCTCTTTATTTTTGGTCTCTTCAGTTTCTGTTCGGAGACGATTCTTCGCGGTAATGTGCTCCACGTTTACACGACCTCTGACCTCTTCTCCAAATTATAAACACTTTTAGCGAGTTCAGGCATCTAACGGCCCAAAAAACTGGCTCGGGTTCAGGCTCACGGAGCTGCAGACTCACACGAGGAGACGTTAACCCTTTGAAACCCGGATCAGCACCAGCTTTCTCGTGCTGCGTTCAGATGTTTCTCAGAAGCGTTTAAAACTCGAGCTAAGTGGTTTGATTTCTTTCAGAAACTCGGAGAAAAAAAGGCAATCAGCATCTTGCTGAGAGATGCCTGCAAACTGCAAAAGAATATGAAAAAGATGATGAGAAAATTACTAGAAAATTAGTTTAGAATTAAATTAAAGAGACAGAGAATTTTTTTTTTTTTTTTAAAAAGGGAAAAATCTCCAGAAAAGAGGCCAGCTGCACCAGTCTCTGAAATGTCTCTAGGATTTTA
>NW_024619230.1:0-4285 GCF_008729295.1 Plectropomus leopardus | reverse complement strand
CTGCTGCAAAGTGTGCATAGTGCAGCGCAACTTTCGCTGCTAGTTTCAGACGGATGCAGTCGTCATGTTGACAGCCAGCGCTTACGTTCTGTAAGTGCACTTTCACCCATCTGTGTGCTCACAGGCGTGTAGGCTTTAAAATAAGGTGCGGTCAGGTGCATTATTGGCTTATTGTTACTTTGAGGCAGCAGAAAGCGATAGCTGCTCTGACTAACAAACACCTGATGTAGAGTCAGAATGTTACAGTATTTTCCTGCTATTTAAAGGAGGCATTATTCAGATAGTGAGAGTAACCTATAAAGCTGGGTTCGCAACACACATACACTCTGCTTGTTACGCGCGCGCGCGCACACACACACACACACACACACACACGGGGGGGAATGAATGAGTGAAATAAATAACACATTATTAATGAGAAAAATGTTAATAACTTTCTATAAAATGTGAAAACAGCAGAGCTGCAGTCAGACTCCACATTAGGAGAAACGCTGTGAGCATTTACACACGAGGAGCAGCGTAATTTCATTTATTGTTGCAGCTAAAAGTTTAGCTCTGTTTCCTCTGTTGAGTTTTTATTTTTTGCTGCTTGAGTGTCTCACCATATTGGCTGCAGTGACATCACTGCTTTGACTGCATTACTCCCAGCAGGAAACAGCTGGTTGCTCCAGTTTGCTGAATATGCCATGTGCCAGCAGTGTGCCAGCAGTGTGCCAACAGGACTGTTAAAGAGGACGGGAGATGACACTGTGATTGGTTGAATTCATTCCAAACCCCAAACCCACCTATGATTAATTAGGGGAATAAATACAACCTCTTTGCCCCTTTGTACCTTAATTTCTGCTCAGACTATGCACCATTTAATTTGCAAAAGTGGTTGGAAACACCCTAAATGCACACGTGCCGTGCACATTAGACCATGTGCTATACATGGTTTTAATAGGAGCACAAATCTTTTGTTTTATATCCTAAATAGTTGAATGGAGAGTAGCTACAGTGTCTAGTTGGATGTTTAACCATCCAATCCCAGAGTCCAGTCCATAAGTCAACAACACAAAAAATATTTTTTATGTATTTAAAGAAAGAGTTAATGCTATATTTGTCGTTAAAAATTTAAATACAAACTTTATTCTTAATAAAATAGATTTTAGGTCACTACGTCCATCTTTAATCCTCCTGCTCAGCTCAAAGTGATATTAATAATCACAGTCAGTGTCTAAAGAAGGCGAGCTGTGACTTGGCCGTCTTGGGCAAACACCGTGTGACCTTTGAATCGTCTTAAACGGAGATCCTGTCTGATGAAATCAAACCAAGATAAACAGGGAGGGGAAGGTTTTTTTTAATAAGTCTTCTCACTGTAACCAAAGAAACAGAATTGGCACCTATGAGGAAGTGAAGCCACACAAACTAAAGTCACAGTGAGTTTCTCAATCTGTGAGTTTCACTCCAGAACACAAAATTAGTCTCTCTCTCCCAACCTGAACACATTATTTTTCCTCTGTTTGCTTATCTGTGAATTATATTTGAACTGCTTGATAACTCTTATCTCCTGTATCTAAAAGAAGGAGAGAGCCAGTTATCATCGCACAGCTCTGTTGGCACAGACTGCTCATGCCGAGGGGGATATTTGCTCTGTTTCCTCTCAGCTGGATTCAATCAGCAGCAGATACAGCTGTGGGAAAAATCTCACCGGCAGCAGCAGCAGCAGCAGCAGCAGCACTGTCCGTAAGCTGCATTCAGACCATCAACAAACCAGGAACAGTGTTGAACCTGGCTGACTTTCTGCCTCACAGTCATCAAGAGCGAGAATCAAGCCGATTATTTCCCAGACTTGTGGAAATTCTCATGTTATTATCAACAGCTGTTCAGTGTTTTGGTGTTTGATGAGTCTTCAAGCTCTGTTCCTCGAACTGGACTTCAAGATAAAATAAGATAAGCCTTTTTTTTGGCCCAGAACTGGGAAATTTCCATTATTACAGTAGTAAAGGGATATCAAAGCAATTTATGTACAGGATATATAAAGCAAAAAAAAAAAAAACAACAACAATATAAACAGAATTTGTGGATCTACCAGCTGGTACCTGTAGAAACAAACATGCCTTATGTTTGTTGGGAAATTCACTTTATTCCACAAGTTCTCATCAGCTCCTTGTCGAAAAGTTTATATTCTTACACTTATTGTCCTTATTAAATAGAAAAATACAGCCACACACCTCCTGAATTAAATTTTCCCTCCTTCACCGAGCTAAGGTTAGCTTAACTGCCTTGTTAACTCATCGTAAAACCAGCTCAACAGAAACAATATAAAACTGACCAAAACCAATTTGGTTCGTCTTGCCACTGTTCCAACAATCTCCAGCTCTGGTTTGGCCAAAATAAACCCTCAATTCAACCAGTTAAATGTGAAAGTATGCTGGCAGCTGCATGCTGTTTTTACTCACGCACTACTTTTACACGCACAGTTTAGTGGAGCTAAAGTTAAAGCTCGATTAGGTTATTTCGAATATTTTCACCACTTTACCGTGCTGCAAGACAGGCGACTGGGATTTGAAGCCGTTACATCAAAAACAGCAGACTGTATTGAGAAAAACAGTAAGTTTACACCACTGAACTCAGCTGTTGGGGAAGTTAAAGAGAAGACAAGATTCAAATATGTCTAAACTTAAACTAATATAGATTTTTTTAGGAGACTAAAATATGTTTTGCTGTGGTCCCGACACAGCAGGACATCACTTAGCTTCCACGCAGGTGTTGTGGGATGTAATTCATTTATTAGAGGTGGTGGGTGGCTGGGGGGGACTTTTTTATTTAAAATAAATATAAAATACTACCTTTTTAATCTGTATGTCCCTCACAGAAGCTAAAATTAAAAACACAAGTCCCTCCTTAGTGCTTGCATTTTTTTCTAATGCCTGGCCTGTTCTGCAGCACCTCTTCCACCTCAAAAGTAACAAACAGTCCCTCTTAGAGGGAGGCTGAATACTGAGTCCACTTAAAGTTTGACGGAGGTGTTTACATGACGAAATAGCTCAATTTCCAATAGAATTATCAGAATAGAAATTCAGTTTAGTCCGATTTCAGTCAGACTAACATGTTTACATGTGTTTTAAAAGTCCAGTTTTTGTCGGATTAACACAGTAATTCGACTTTTTCTAACATTGTGTCATAAATCAGGCTTAAAAGTGCATCGAGTATATATAAATATAAATATATCCTGGTAAAAATATATTGTAATATGTTTGAAGACTCTTTCACCACAGTTGGGGTGTTTTCTCAGCGTCTCTCTGAGCAGAAGCAGAGGTCAGGTGACACAGGACGGTGGGACATCTTAATTGCTTTGAGTTTTGCTCAGACCTCTGTGTGGTGGCCACTTTGTATTCTGCACAGGCCTCAGTTAAGATCTGTATTGAGTCCTGGATCCAATGAGAAATGCTCGCAAGGGGCAGCTTCATACATGCTGTCACACAGAGAGCTTCAGCGTGGAGGAATTCTTCCCCAGAACCCCCCGTGCTCTTCCCTCGGCCGCTTTATTTTCCTCGGGGATGGGAACGGGTGGTGGGGGAGCTGAGGGTGAGGTAGAATAACAGCAGTGAATAGAGAGGGGGCTCTCGGGTGATGGGCCTTGCTCTTGTCTTTTATCCTGAGCAGTGAAAAGAGATGGAGGGTCGCGGCTCAGTGCACCGGGTGCCAAGCTTCCCTCGAGTTTGTACCGAGGATGTGGCCCGGTCCACGGCTCAGGTGTCAGTCACCGCGACTGTGTGAGCGGCCGTCGAGCCCGATGCTGCATCTCAATGACCTGACACAAAAGTAGGCAGGAGGAGGCCTGTGAAACTGCGGGCTGTGAAAGGAGTGAACTGGCAGGAGGAGAAATGCTAGCTGGAGAGTATGTAGTGAAGCCGGCGTCCTTTTCAGTGTAACACCACTGATAATGTATGACCAGTGAATGAGCCTCATGCATACGAATAGCACCACGTCTGCTCTGACATACCACAAGTCCTTAAAAAAAACTTTTTTTTTTTTTTTTGTCCAAACAGACCAAAAAGCATTTTAATTAAATCATGTGTTGTTGTGTTTTGTCTTCATCGTCATGGTGTTTGTCCCAGTTAATTGAATTTCAGTCATAAGAATTCCATCATCCATACTGATTTCTCCATGGAAACTAGTGTTAATTTTGGCAGCAATTTTAAATTTAGTCTTCGTCTTGAGATGAAAATGCTTATTACTTAAAGTCACATTTTAGTAATTTTTACCCTTCATAATTTTAGTTTAGTTTTAGTCGACAAAA
>NW_024619229.1:0-1544 GCF_008729295.1 Plectropomus leopardus | reverse complement strand
GGTCAAAACACTAAGTAAGTAAATAAGTAAATGATCAGGAAACAAACTACAGGCATGCAGCAAACACTCTTCACAAACAAATCTGTCACACTCCCCTCCCAGGCCTGTCAGTGTCATTCTGAAACTCACCCAAGTTTTTCAAAATCTAATTAGTTTTGTATGAAGTATCACGCGTCAAATATGGATGAGCAAACAGACAGAAAGGAAGAACAAGGACAAGAAAAGCAGGATAATAAGGAGGCATGTTTAACACAAGATAATGTAGCTCATAACATAGTAAAGGAGAGTTTTGCTCGACTATATTTATTGAACGGTGGTAAATCCTGCCTCCTTTACCTTCACCAGCAGACTCCAGTGCTAGTCACGGCACTTATTTTAGCCTCAAAGATGTGAGCAAACTAAGCTGAAACATAACATTTTGATTGGTAAAGCTGTGGGGATAAAGGGCAAAGGAGATAAAGTCAGGGTGAAGGAACCCCGTATACAAACCTGCAGACCACAGTCAGTAGGTAGAGTCGAGACTGTAGCTCAGTGACACTCAACTTATGGCCTTTGAGCCAAATCTGGCCCCTGATAGGCTGGCAGGTTGTCCCCAAACCATTTTCTAATTCACGATAAAAAAAAGTGATTCACACTGGAAATGTTTTTTTTGACTTTTAGTATACATAAGATGCCATAGTACGTAAAACAGCATCAAAATAGAGCTTGCTTAATAAAAAAAAAGGCCAGTGAAGAGGACCTAGCTAAGCCCAGAATGTCCTAAAATCCTAGAATTGTCCGAAAATCCAAGAACTGTCCTAAAATCCTAGAAACATCCTGAAATCCAAGAAACATCGTAAAATCCTGGAAAAATCCCAAAATCTGAGAAACTTTCACAATTCTGGAAATGTCCTAAATGCACTGTGCAGCTGTACTATTTAGGAAAAAAGAAGTACTGGATAGGGTGGTATCAGCAGATACTTGTTATTAAATTACTTGGATCGGCTTCAGGGCCAAAAAAACATGATCAGGACATCCCCAGCTCATAATGCAAAGAAGTGCGTATGTGGATGGGTGTGACACGTGCATGTTGTCTACCTTCACAGCACTGCAGCCTAGAGACAGGACATGACTCGCCCATCAGCTGCAGGCTTTCTCCATCCCCTGACAGAGTGGAAATCTCAGGGGAAACCTTAATTTGTTTACCAGTGAGTATTTGCCTACCTCTTCCACACCCACAGGGCGCTGTGTGCACCTGAAAAGGCGGTAAAGAGTGTTTTTCTGGACTTTTCTGCTCCATCTCTGCCTCCAGCATCTGTCTCTCTGTGATGGCAAAAATGATAATGAAGTAAAGTTTAATATTTTTCCCCCAAAATCAAAGTAAAGCTGCATAAACAGACATACAATAAATTAGATTATAACACATTTTCATGGACAGAATTTCAAAACTTTTCCATGACTTTGCAGGTATGTATATTTTTTCCAGCCTATATTATTACTAAAAACGTATTTTAAACTTGATTAAAAACATTTCAAATTATCTTTTTTTTATCTTTGCATCTTTT
>NW_024619228.1:0-1803 GCF_008729295.1 Plectropomus leopardus | reverse complement strand
TTTTTACATTTGGCCTTAGTCTTTTACAATATTAGAAAATGAATAAAAAATCTGAAAAATAAAAAAATGAGTAAATACATTTATAGCAGGTGACAGAATGGAAGTGTCAGTGACAGGAGGTGAAATGTCTCGCACCATAGTAGGCGGATTCTCATAATTTACAGGCTGCTGTTTAAAAAGACAACGTCACATTTACCACGTTACCCAAATATTTTTGTTGTTAGATGTGATTAAAATCTATCTCTCTGTGCTAGCATCTATTTGATGAATAAGAGTAGAACATTTCTCATCTTGGTGGTGACTTCATGGTAGCTGCAAGTTTAGTAAAAGCTGTCTGAGAGGCAGCTATAGTAAGTCGACAGGGCGCAGCATGAGTGGATAAAAGCTATTGATCTGCAATCAACGCGGGCACACTGCAACGTCCGAGATAAAGCCACCTCACAAACGTCAACAGCATTTTAGAAAATCAATAAAGACTCCTCCTTCAGACGCATCTCATTAATACGTTGGCGCGCGGAACGGCTGCTTGGCATAAATCAGCAACTTTATTGTCCGTAGTTAACAGAGACAAGACGAAAAGTTGACGAAGGAGCGGAGAAACTCATAACGCAAGCAGCTTGGGCAAAGATACCACTTTACAGCAGGAGTGTGTGTGAGGGCTTTTCATCCACTCCAGTTACTAATCACGGTCTCATTCTCTCTCCCCCTGCATAATTCTCCCCCTCGTCTTTATAAATCTTTCCCCTCTCTCCACCTCTTCCTCTCTTTCTGAGGGCAGAGACAGCAGATGTGTTGGCAGCTTAAATGACCTCTGTGATGTATGACTTAACAAACCACAGGCATCCATCAACCCTAACCTAAGAGTGTGTTCATGTTTGTGTGTGTGTGTGTGTGTGTGTGAGACAAAGAGAGAGAGATGCTACTCATAAAGTACAATTTCAATTCACCTTCAGTGCAAACTTGTGCCTGACAAACACACAGTTGAGGCCTCTCCTCACCCATGAATCCATCCTCCTCCACTTCTTTCCTCCCTCATTTCATGAATGAGCTCATCTGCTGCTGTATGTAGATGTGCTGTATACATGAATGTGAATGAAGCGCTTCAACAGAGTAATTACATTGGCCAGGATTCCCTCAGTCTGCTGCAAAGAGAGACTGATGAGAGATGACCTTTCTGACCCCTGCATGTGTGTGTGTGCGTGCAGGAAAGTCTGGCTTGCAAGACAGCGTGCACGAGATGCATATAGCAAAAGAGATGGAGAGTGAGATAAAGAAAGTGAGTTTTTGTGTGTTTGCATGAGAAAAAGAGGAGTTTCAGGGGCTTATTGATCCTGTATTGTAAGTGCAGATGAAACAGGATGTTGTAAATCGCTTTTTGTGAAAGTTTTCATCACGGCAACCCGAACACGTTTTCCCTGCACCGCTGCCACAGTCGTCCATCAACCCCGTGCTGACAGACGGCGGACGTGCCCTCTCCACGCAGTAATTACAGGAAGCCAAGGAGGAGCCGCTTCAGGCACATCCTGGCACTCGGCTCACCTGGATAACTTTTTCCTCTTGCAATTTGTTTTAGGGTTTGAGTTTAAAGGGCATAAAAAGACAAAGTCAGGCCAGTCTGTAGCATGTTTTGCTCCTGTACTTTTTCTACTCAGGACCAGTGGTGGAATGTAACTAAGTAAATTTTCTGAAGTACTGTAGTTGAGTACAAATTTGAGGTACTTGAACTTTGCTGAATTTTGAGTTTTTGGGGGTGTTTTCCAGCTTATTATTTATCTTTTTATTTATGTAATTATTTATTTTCTA
>NW_024619227.1:0-1201 GCF_008729295.1 Plectropomus leopardus | reverse complement strand
GGTGTCGTGCCGCAGCAGGTAACCTGTTGACCTGTGCTCTCGCTTGTCTTATAGTTCGCAGGCAATATGTTTATTTCCATAATATAATATCCCCTCTCTCGTAAAAAATATGAATTTATTCTCAAAAAATTCTGTTTTTTTCCTCATAAAATTTTCCGTAAAATTATGACTCCCTTTTCCTCAAGAAATTTCAACTTTATTCTCGTAATATTATGATTTCATTGTCGCAATCTCACTTTTTTTACCTTTAACATGGCCCTTATCCTCCTTGTAGTTTGGAAGAGGTCTATAAAAAATGATGGAAACTGTAAAAAAAAAATAAAAAATGCCCCAAATAAAACCAACTAAATAAATAAATAGACACATTTCCATAGCTTTTTTCTTAGTGGAGACATAAAAAGGGTGACCATGTCATAATCTCTTGTACAGGTTTTCCATTAAAAAAAAAAATAAAAAATTTATAAACCTTTGACACATAAAGAATAGAAAATACTGAATCCAGCCACACAGATGAATATGATGCCCAACACTTTGGAATATTTTTCAATTCCTAAACTCAGAAATTAGTAGGCCTATATAAGTTTATAGTTTTTGGTTGGTATTTACACTGAGGGGATTAAAAGGGAAGAAATCCTACCGTATCATTGGAAAATGACACATGTGGTGTTACATGGACTCCCGCTGACAGAAAAACCATCAAAGCAGCGACCAGCAGGATCAGTCCTCGTTCCATTCTGAGGAGGGAGACTCCCAAAATTCAACGTAAAACACTGAGTGATGACGACTATCATCAAATGTGCTTTAAATTATTTTTAACCTTTCTCAGCATATCCACACCCAACAGCATTCCTGATCATTTCTATGAATCATTTATTTATTGAATGATTGTAATTCTGCTTAATCAACACATTTGGTTCAGCGGGAAGATATTAAATTATACAAAAACAGCATTCTGTAATCATAGATCAGAATTTATATCATTGATGTACTCATATATACTCACCACAAATACATATAAGCCTTATTTTAAAAAGAAACTGCAAAAAAAGTACGTCTATATGTATTATTGTACATGTTATAAGTGGTTCATCTTGCCTTATTTTGAGACAAAGTTAAACTCATACAGTTGAAAATTAAAAACAATCATCGGTTTTGATGATCTGTAGACCAGATTGATTCCATTTTGTCGAGCTGTTTCAGA
>NW_024619226.1:0-2763 GCF_008729295.1 Plectropomus leopardus | reverse complement strand
CGCTGTTCAGGGTATTCTGAGCGTGCCGCACATTGATGACTCAGTGACGTTTCTCTCTGACCAATCAGTGGTCTGCAGTGTTTCACGTCACCTTTTAGTACCCGGTCAGTTTTTTTTGGAACCCCAAGAGAGCAGGTACCAAAAAAGGTGCTACCAGGTACCAGGTACTTTTTTGTCATGGAAAAAAAACAGCGAATAGAGTAGGGTAGAGTAGAGCCGGTACCATGCAGTGGAAACACACAATATGCACCTTACTTGCTCCTTTTCTCTTCTCATTACCAGAATGGGTCGGCTAACAATAAAAATGTTCATACGTATCCTCCTGATGACAACTGATTACAGTCATTTAAAGGGATCATAACATCCCTCTGTACCTAGTGTGTGCCACATGTGGGATATTTTTTGTGTGGGTTCCATATTCTTGTCATTTAGTGAAATACCATTTTCTGCCATTCTAGTGTTTTATGGAAACTTTGCAAATTTTCTTTTTCTTTTAATCTTACAAAAGGTACTTTTTTTTAAACACGCAAAAAAAATCAAAGATACAGAACATTTAAAAGATACAGATAAGTTAAAAGAAAGTCTTTTCGAAAGTATATTTACAAAATATAATTACATACAGTATATGATTAGTGCCAATACTACACAGCAGGTAAACCGTATGTTGTTCAGTGTTGGTCGTAAACTTTGCCCTATAGAGCGGTAACCAGGAAGAAAGTCAAATGCATAAAGTCTGAAACTGAATGTGATTCATGTGGAATTTGTTGCTAAATATTACAAAAACATCAAACATGGTAACAGAAAATAAAGTGGCATGTGTAGAGAAAGAAGGATTTTCAATGATCTGGATCTGAACAGCTAAAAAACAGCAGCAGTAGCTTTGGAGTTGTTCCATGCATAAAAATACAACAGCAGTCTAGCTGGTTCTTTCATTGGTCAGCACTTTAGCTCATGGTATCTGTAGTGTCTGACAGAACTGGCTTAAATGAAGGCAGCATTTCCTACACTGCTACCTGCCCAAAACAAAAGAAATGAACCACTTTAAATTTCAGTATATTTGACATAATACAATTAGTTGGTTAAGGCAGGTAATCAGATAATACATTTACATGCGCTACATCAGTGAGAATGCACAGTTTAAATGTAGATATGCTGGTTTTTCTGCAAAACTATTTGACATAATAATGCCCCTTGTGTGGAGGTTGTTGAAAGGCATTCTGGGAAATAAAATCGTTCTAACTAAAGTAGGCAAGGCAGAGGGAAGGCGGATACATACATTTTATCATACATTCATGATAAAACTTTATAGAATAATGGGAGAAAGGCAGTGGACATCAGAGACTGATGGTGCATCCCCACTATTAAGTTCCCCAGGGACGATGTTTTTCTGTAGGCCAACCCGGAAGGTAATGTCGTCCTGGTTACCTCGTCAAACAGCCTACTGGATATTTCCATTGGATTTTGGATCACTGAGAAAATAAGCTCTGTGGTGGACAAATGTTTATGATACTGACATATTTTGTTCAACCAGATAATCGTCACAAATGTGCCAACTTTCAGGACCAACAACACTACGGACTCGTCACTGCAACGAGGTTCAGCATGATGACACCCTGTTCAGCCACTTGTTTCTATTTTATGTCACAGAACAAAACGTCAAAGTTTTTGTCAACCACAGACTATTTAAAAATTGCTAACCAAAAAACCATTAAAAAAAACTCATTGGCTTTGAGACGAGGGAACCGGAGGTGCTAAAACGCTAATTAATTTTCAGGTTTTAGGACTCATTTCTGGGGAACTCTATGGGGAAATTTAATTGGCAATGCTTCTTCATGAAATGTAAAAGTTTTGTTGCGGTTTGGTCTTTCGTTTACATGACAACGGCGTTTTGGGGGCCTGAAAATGCAAACTTAGTGTTGTTCCATAACAGTTAGTGTAATCTTTTGAAAACATCACCCCTTCTGTCGAGGTGTAAACTGGCAATGCGCCTATCTTGTGAGAACAGTGACATCATGGCCACACTTGGCACATGTGCGTGGTGTTCCATATTGTTTCATTACAAAGGTACACTGCCAGCCTGGCGTGCATACTACAGCGTTTTTCAGTGGCTTTTGCTGATCCGTGCACACAAGGACTGTTTTCATGCTGTTATCATATGAACATGGATTTTTTTTAAATGCAAAGGAAAGACTTCGTTTTTAGGAGGGTTATTCTCATCTAAACATGGCATAATTGCGATCAGAAATTGTCTCCCATGATGCTGGGACACCTGTGATGCTGACCAAGCTGGCAGTGTGACAAGTTAGCGTGTTAATTTGTAAAATTCATCGAGTGCTCTTATGAAGACAGACGATCAAGCTGCAGGTACAAGCGACCAACGGCGCCTGGCGGATTCGATAAAGCAAATTGGTCACGTATAGTGGGGCTGCAGTGTGACTCTATGTGTAGAAGAATATCAGAGGAAATGTTTCCTTTAACCTTTTGAAACCTGAAGTGATTTTATTTTTCTTGTGCTGCTTTTTAGATACCTTTCACAAGTATTTAAAACTTTGAACCCTTTGTGAATAGGTTTGACTTTCAAAAAACTCAGGTAAAAGCAAAGAAATGTACAAAAATTTTTAAGGAATTAGTCGATTAAAAAAATATTTTTAAAAGCTCAGGAAAAATGTCTCAGGATGAAAAAGTGAAAAACTAGGGAAAACTATATTTTTATATTTTTAAGCACTTTTTCCAGGTAATTTCCTTGTTGTTAATGGTTTTTTT
>NW_024619225.1:0-1035 GCF_008729295.1 Plectropomus leopardus | reverse complement strand
TATCCCATCTGTCACCAGGTTCTGGAACCACTTTCAGACACAGCTACCAGTTCGCAGACCAGACTGGGACCAGTTCCTGCAGCAGGCTTCCATCCAGGAGCCTGACACACCACAAGAGGAGCCAAAGTACTGGAGCTACTGTGCAGTGATATAAATATGGATTATTGATAAATGATAATCAAGTGACTAAGTTTTGTTTACCAGTATATTAGATTCAATATACTACAACTTCCAGCCAGGTCATTCCAACTTTTTTTGAGCAGAATGTACTGTGATGAAATAAATGATGTGTGAAACAGAAAGAAGAGATACAAAAACACAAAATAATTAAATAATTAAACTAGAAACTCCATTGTTTCCATCTCTCACTAAAGGACCACGCTGCATATTTTGTATGGTTGTATGGTTGTATTGTTTGGTCATATTTACTGCGAACAGGTTTCATTTATGAATTTCTCAATTTCTTTAATTTCTGCATGGTATTAAAATCACTTGAAACTTGCCTAAGTTATGTAATCTAGCACAATGAACATGAAGTCTGTATCAGAGTGGTAACCAAAATTGCATTGTTATTGTTTGGTATTACAGTATAAAATGTAAAAATTTAACTGTTGAAATTAAACAACTCTATTTCTTTAAATCAAAAACTGAATTCACTCTTATCAATTCTATACATGTTCTGCTGCTGCAGTTGAACACACTGATAAGGTCCATGTTTATGACAGATATTAGGCCAAACAACTCATATTTTAAAGGGTTCAATCCAGTAGGAGAGAGTTCGGAAATTTTGGGGCTATATCCTCAAAAACACATTCTCGTTTTGTATTGAGCCTGGACACAGAAACAACCAATTAACTCTGATCAGAGGACCTCAGAGACTTGGGGTTTATCCTAATATCGCCCCAGGGGGCCACAAATATGCAATGTAAGAACAATGTCTAAAGTCAGCATCAGTTTGATGCATAGTATTGACAATGGATGGTGTTGATATTTTGTTGGTTTTAAGTTGTGTTATTAAGTTACCAAATGGCATGT
>NW_024619224.1:0-1102 GCF_008729295.1 Plectropomus leopardus | reverse complement strand
GCAAAGTGAGATGGTAAACAGTGCTTAGTGAGGGGGAAAAAAGTTGCTAAAATTGCTTGGCCAGCACAACTCAAGGCCAGAATCTATTTAATCATGGAATAAGGACAGATCCCAAAAAAGGCAGCATAATATTCCTGCCCCCGCCTCACTTGACACATGACCCACAGACACTTCATGACACACAATACCTGACAACACACTCATCTCATCCGCTGCTGTAACTCTGCCCAGAAATTAATACACCTCACACATGCTCAGTCTTCCTTAAAATCTAGCCAAGAATGCTGCAGTGCGCCAAGTAACTAGCTAAACAAACAAAGTAAATACACTGATAATGCCGATGATAACATCCAAGGCGAAATGAAAGGATGAAGGTCAGTAATTGAGAGAAGGTGAGGAGATAGACGCATGGTGTGGTTTGTTTTTCTCCTGGCAGGGGTCCATCTGGGCGCGTGCGGCGGGCTCTGGGGCGGTGTAGGAGCACGTCTGTGCAGAGGTTAAGAAAAGCAATTAATCCACAGCGGAGATAATCAAAGGAACCTCCCCCTCCAGACACCTTGGTGGGGGAGGAAGAGAGAGAGAAATGGAGAGACAGACAGAGAGGGAGATGGGAAAATACTTGTTTACAGGCACTGCTGGCGCGATCAAAAGCACAGGGGTTCAGCTCTGCCACCGGGGCCCTCCGTTTCAGGTGGAATTGATAACACTTCAGATGTACAATTCAATGTTTGTGAGAGTACTTTTACCTCCCGGTGAGAAGGCAAGGATTTTTCACAGTCTAAGCTGCATTTCCTTTCATCTCAGATTTTGCAAGGTATCAACAGATTGTCAATGGTGAAGGAAGACATTTTCCCACACATAATCAAAGAATGTAGTCTGAAGAGCCTGCACTCCTGCTATGACGCCGAGTCAGACAGTACAGTTTGAGAAGGTGAGAAAACAAGATTAATATCTCTGGAAATTAATATTGTGATTACATTAATTTACCTGTGAAACAAGCACCTCACAGGGACATGATGACAACTGAAGATGAAGCTGAAAGATATCCCATCAAAAAGCATCTATTTTACTCTGTCTCAAGCAATATACAATATGTTTTCAG